>NW_024543512.1:0-100692 GCF_018167655.1 Microtus oregoni | reverse complement strand
GCTGGGTGCTCAGTACTCGGGTGCTGGGTGCTCAGTGCTCAGGGTGCTGGGTGCTCAGTGCTCGGGGTGCTGGGTGCTCAGTGCTCAGTACTCAGGGTGCTGGGTGCTCAGTGCTCGGGGTGCTGGGTGCTCAGTACTCAGGGTGCTGGGTGCTCAGTACTCCGGGTGCTGGGTGCTCAGTTCTCGGGGTGCTCGGTGCTCAGTACTCAGTGATCAGGGTGCTCAGTGGTCAGTGCTCAGGGTGCTGGGTGTTCAGTACTCAGGGTGCTGCGTGCTCAGTACTCAGGGTGCTGGGTTCTTAGTGGTCAGGGTGCTGGGTGCTCAGTACTCGGGGTGCTCGGTGCTCAGTGCTCAGGGTGCTGGGTGCTCAGTACTCAGGGTGCTGGGTACTCAGTGCTCAGGGTGCTCGGTGCTCAGTACTCGGGGTGCTGGGTGCTCATTCTCGGGGTGCTGGGTGCTCAGTGTTCAGGGTGCTGGGTGCTCAGTACTCAGGGTGCTGGGTGCTCAGTGCTCAGGGTGTTGGGTGCTCAGTACTCAGGGTGCTGGGTGCTCAGTCCTCAGGGTGCTGGGTGCTCAGTACTCAGGGTGCTGGGAGCTCAGTGCTCAGGGTGATCGGTGCTCAGTACTCAGGGTGCTCAGTACTCAGGGTGCTGGGTGCTCAGTGCTCGGGGTGCTGGGTGCTCAGTACTGAGGGTGCTGGGTGCTCAGTGCTTTGGGTTCTGGGTGCTCAGTGCTCAGGGACCTGGGTGCTCAGTGCTCAGGGTGCTGGGTGCTCAGTCCCCAGGGTGCTCAGTGCTCAGGGTGCTGGGTGCTCAGTGCTCGGGGTGCTCGGTGCTCAGTACTCAGGGTGCTGAGTGCTCAGTACTCAGGGTGCTGGGGTGCTCAGTAGTCAGGGTGCTGGGTGCTCAGTGCTCAGGGTGCTGGGTGATCAGTGCTCAGGGTGCTGGGTGCTCAGTGCTCAGGGTGCTGGGTGGTCAGTGCTCGGGGTGCTGGGTGCTCAGTACTCAGGGTGCTGGGTGCTCAGTGCTCGGGGTGCTCGGTGCTCAGTACGTTGGGTGCTCACTACTCAGGGTGTTGGGTGCTCAGTGCTCAGGGTGCTGGGTGCTCAGTGCTCAGGGTGCTCGGTGCTCAGTGCTCAGGGTGCTGGGTGCTCAGTACTCAGGGTGCTGGTTGCTCAGTACTCAGGGTGCTCAGTGCTCAGTACTCAGGGTACTCAGTGCTCCGTACTCAGGGTGCTCAGTGCTCAGGGTGCTGGGTGCTCAGTCCTCAGGGTGCTGGTTGCTCAGTGCTCAGGGTGCTCGGTGCTCAGTGCTCAGGGTGCTGGGTGCTCAATACTCAGGGTGCTGGGTGCTCAGTACTCAGGGTGCTGGGTGCTCAGTGCTCAGGGTGCTCGGTGCTCAGTGCTCAGGGTGCTGGGTGCTCAATACTCAGGGTGCTGGGTGCTCAGTGCTCGGGGTGCTGGGTGCTCAGTACTCAGGGTGCTGGGTGCTCAGTACTCAGGGTGCTGGCTGCTCAGTACTCAGGGTGCTGGGTGCTCAATACTCAGGGTGCTCAGTGCTTGGGGTACTGGGTGCTCAGTACTCAGGGTGCTCAGTGCTTGGGGTGTTGGGTGCTCAGTACTCAGTGTGCTGGGTGCTCAGTACTCAGGGTGCTGGGTGCTCAGTACTCAGGGTGCTGGCTGCTCAGTACTCAGGGTGCTGGGTGCTCAATACTCAGGGTGCTCAGTGCTTGGGGTGCTGGGTGCTCAGTGCTCGGGGTGCTGGGTGCTCAGTACTGAGGGTGCTGGGTGCTCAGTGCTTTGGGTTCTGGGTGCTCAGTGCTCAGGGACCTGGGTGCTCAGTGCTCAGGGTGCTGGGTGCTCAGTCCCCAGGGTGCTCAGTGCTCAGGGTGCTGGGTGATCAGTGCTCGGGGTGCTCGGTGCTCAGTACTCAGGGTGCTGAGTGCTCAGTACTCAGGGTGCTGGGTGCTCAGTAGTCAGGGTGCTGGGTGCTCAGTGCTCAGGGTGCTGGGTGATCAGTGCTCAGGGTGCTGGGTGCTCAGTGCTCAGGGTGCTGGGTGCTCAGTGCTCGGGGTGCTGGGTGCTCAGTACTCAGGGTGCTGGGTGCTCAGTGCTCGGGGGTGCTCGGTGCTCAGTACGTTGGGTGCTCACTACTCAGGGTGTTGGGTGCTCAGTGCTCAGGGTGCTGGGTGCTCAGTGCTCAGGGTGCTCGGTGCTCAGTGCTCAGGGTGCTGGGTGCTCAGTACTCAGGGTGCTGGTTGCTCAGTACTCAGGGTGCTCAGTGCTCAGTACTCAGGGTACTCAGTGCTCCGTACTCAGGGTGCTCAGTGCTCAGGGTGCTGGGTGCTCAGTCCTCAGGGTGCTGGGTGCTCAGTGCTCAGGGTGCTCGGTGCTCAGTGCTCAGGGTGCTGGGTGCTCAATACTCAGGGTGCTGGGTGCTCAGTGCTCGGGGTGCTGGGTGCTCAGTACTCAGGGTGCTGGGTGCTCAGTACTCAGGGTGCTGGCTGCTCAGTACTCAGGGTGCTGGGTGCTCAATACTCAGGGTGCTCAGTGCTTGGGGTGCTGGGTGCTCAGTCCTAAGGGTGCTCTGTGCTCAGGGTGCTGGGTGCTCAGTGCTCGCGGTGCTCGGTGCTTAGTACTCAGGGTGCTGAGTGCTCAGTACTCAGGGTGCTGGGTGCTCAGTGCTCAGGGTGCTGTGTGCTCAGTGCTCAGGGTGCTGGGTGCTCAGTGCTCAGGGTGCTGGGTACTCAGTGCTCAGGGTGCTGGGTGCTCAGTACTCAGGGGTGCTGGGTGCTCAGTGCTCGGGGTGCTATGTGCTCAGTGCTCGCGGTGCTGGGTGCTCAGTGCTCGGGGTGCTCGGTGCTCAGTACTCAGGGTGCTGGGTGCTCAGTGCTCGAGGTGCTCAGTACTCAGGGTGCTGTGTGTTCAGTGCTCAGGGTGCTGGGTGCTCAGTACTCAGGGTGCTCGGTGCTTAGTACTCAGTGTCCTGGGTGCTCAGTACTCCGGGTGCTGGGTGCTCAGGGCTCAAGGTGCTGGGTGCTCAGTACTCAGGGTGCTCATTGCTCATTGTGCAGGGTGCTCAGTACTCAGGGTGCTGGGTGCTCAGTGCTCAGGGTGCTCGGTGCTCGGGGCGCTGGGTGCTCAGTGCTCGGGGTGCTCGGAGCTCAGTACTCAGGGTGCTGGGTGCTCAGTGCTCAGGGTGCTCGGTGCTCAGTACTAAGGGTGCTGGGTGCTCAGTGCTCGGGGTGCTTGGTGCTCAGTACGTTGGGTGCTCACTACTCAGGGTGCTGGGTGCTCAGTGCTCAGGGTGCTGGGTGCTCAGTGCTCAGGGTGCTGGGTGCTCAGTGCTCAGGGTGCTGGGTGCTCAGTGCTCAGGGTGCTGGGTGCTCAGTGCTCAGGGTGCTGGGTGCTCAGCGCTCGGGGTGCTGGGTGCTCAGTGCTCAGGGTGCTGGGTGCTCAGTACTCAGGGTGCTGGGTGCTCAGTACTCGGGGTGCTGGGTGCTCAGTACTCAGGGTCCTGGGTGCTCAGTACTCAGGGTGCTGGGTGCTCAGTACTCGGGTGCTGGGTGCTCAGTGCTCAGGGTGCTGGGTGCTCAGTGCTCGGGGGTGCTGGGTGCTCAGTGCTCAGTACTCATGGTGCTGGGTTCTCAGTGCTCGGGGTGCTGGGTGCTCAGTACTCAGGGTGCTGGGTGCTCAGTACTCCGGGTGCTGGGTGCTCAGTTCTCGGGGTGCTCGGTGCTCAGTACTCAGTGATCAGGGTGCTCAGTGGTCAGTGCTCAGGGTGCTGGGTGTTCAGTACTCAGGGTGCTGCGTGCTCAGTACTCAGGGTGCTGGGTTCTTAGTGGTCAGGGTGCTGGGTGCTCAGTACTCGGGGTGCTCGGTGCTCAGTGCTCAGGGTGCTGGGTGCTCAGTACTCAGGGTGCTGGGTACTCAGTGCTCAGGGTGCTCGGTGCTCAGTACTCGGGGTGCTGGGTGCTCATTCTCGGGGTGCTGGGTGCTCAGTGTTCAGGGTGCTGGGTGCTCAGTACTCAGGGTGCTCGGTGCTCAGTGCTCAGGGTGTTGGGTGCTCAGTACTCAGGGTGCTGGGTGCTCAGTCCTCAGGGTGCTGGGTGCTCAGTACTCAGGGTGCTGGGAGCTCAGTGCTCAGGGTGATCGGTGCTCAGTACTCAGGGTGCTCAGTACTCAGGGTGCTGGGTACTCAGTGCTCGGGGTGCTGGGTGCTCAGTACTGAGGGTGCTGGGTGCTCAGTGCTTTGGGTTCTGGGTGCTCAGTGCTCAGGGACCTGGGTGCTCAGTGCTCAGGGTGCTGGGTGCTCAGTCCCCAGGGTGCTCAGTGCTCAGGGTGCTGGGTGCTCAGTGCTCGGGGTGCTCGGTGCTCAGTACTCAGGGTGCTGAGTGCTCAGTACTCAGGGTGCTGGGTGCTCAGTAGTCAGGGTGCTGGGTGCTCAGTGCTCAGGGTGCTGGGTGATCAGTGCTCAGGGTGCTGGGTGCTCAGTGCTCAGGGTGCTGGGTGCTCAGTGCTCGGGGTGCTGGGTGCTCAGTACTCAGGGTGCTGGGTGCTCAGTGCTCGGGGTGCTCGGTGCTCAGTACGTTGGGTGCTCACTACTCAGCGTGTTGGGTGCTCAGTGCTCAGGGTGCTGGGTGCTAGGTGCTCAGGGTGCTCGGTGCTCAGTGCTCAGGGTGCTGGGTGCTCAGTACTCAGGGTGCTGGTTGCTCAGTACTCAGGGTGCTCAGTGCTCAGTACTCAGGGTACTCAGTGCTCCGTACTCAGGGTGCTCAGTGCTCAGGGTGCTGGGTGCTCAGTCCTCAGGGTGCTGGGTGCTCAGTGCTCAGGGTGCTCGGTGCTCAGTGCTCAGGGTGCTGGGTGCTCAGTACTCAGGGTGCTGGGTGCTCAGTACTCGGGGTGCTGGGTGCTCAGTACTCAGGGTCCTGGGTGCTCAGTACTCAGGGTGCTGGGTGCTCAGTACTCGGGTGCTGGGGTGCTCAGTGCTCAGGGTGCTGGGTGCTCAGTGCTCGGGGTGCTGGGTGCTCAGTGCTCAGTACTCAGGGTGCTGGGTGCTCAGTGCTCGGGGTGCTGGGTGCTCAGTACTCAGGGTGCTGGGTGCTCAGTACTCCGGGTGCTGGGTGCTCAGTTCTCGGGGTGCTCGGTGCTCAGTACTCAGTGATCAGGGTGCTCAGTGGTCAGTGCTCAGGGTGCTGGGTGTTCAGTACTCAGGGTGCTGCGTGCTCAGTACTCAGGGTGCTGGGTTCTTAGTGGTCAGGGTGCTGGGTGCTCAGTACTCGGGGTGCTCGGTGCTCAGTGCTCAGGGTGCTGGGTGCTCAGTACTCAGGGTGCTGGGTACTCAGTGCTCAGGGTGCTCGGTGCTCAGTACTCGGGGTGCTGGGTGCTCATTCTCGGGGTGCTGGGTGCTCAGTGTTCAGGGTGCTGGGTGCTCAGTACTCAGGGTGCTGGGTGCTCAGTGCTCAGGGTGTTGGGTGCTCAGTACTCAGGGTGCTGGGTGCTCAGTCCTCAGGGTGCTGGGTGCTCAGTCCTCAGGGTGCTGGGAGCTCAGTGCTCAGGGTGATCGGTGCTCAGTACTCAGGGTGCTCAGTACTCAGGGTGCTGTGTGCTCAGTGCTCGGGGTGCTGGGTGCTCAGTACTGAGGGTGCTGGGTGCTCAGTGCTTTGGGTTCTGGGTGCTCAGTGCTCAGGGACCTGGGTGCTCAGTGCTCAGGGTGCTGGGTGCTCAGTCCCCAGGGTGCTCAGTGCTCAGGGTGCTGGGTGCTCAGTGCTCGGGGTGCTCGGTGCTCAGTACTCAGGGTGCTGAGTGCTCAGTACTCAGGGTGCTGGGTGCTCAGTAGTCAGGGTGCTGGGTGCTCAGTGCTCAGGGTGCTGGGTGATCAGTGCTCAGGGTGCTGGGTGCTCAGTGCTCAGGGTGCTGGGTGCTCAGTGCTCGGGGTGCTGGGTGCTCAGTACTCAGGGTGCTGGGTGCTCAGTGCTCGGGGTGCTCGGTGCTCAGTACGTTGGGTGCTCACTACTCAGGGTGTTGGGTGCTCAGTGCTCAGGGTGCTGGGTGCTCAGTGCTCAGGGTGCTCGGTGCTCAGTGCTCAGGGTGCTGGGTGCTCAGTACTCAGGGTGCTGGTTGCTCAGTACTCAGGGTGCTCAGTGCTCAGTACTCAGGGTACTCAGTGCTCCGTACTCAGGGTGCTCAGTGCTCAGGGTGCTGGGTGCTCAGTCCTCAGGGTGCTGGGTGCTCAGTGCTCAGGGTGCTCGGTGCTCAGTGCTCAGGGTGCTGGGTGCTCAATACTCAGGGTGCTGGGTGCTCAGTACTCAGGGTGCTGGGTGCTCAGTGCTCAGGGTGCTCGGTGCTCAGTGCTCAGGGTGCTGGGTGCTCAATACTCAGGGTGCTGGGTGCTCAGTGCTCGGGGTGCTGGGTGCTCAGTACTCAGGGTGCTGTGTGCTCAGTACTCAGGGTGCTGGCTGCTCAGTACTCAGGGTGCTGGGTGCTCAATACTCAGGGTGCTCAGTGCTTGGGGTGCTGGGTGCTCAGTACTCAGGGTGCTCAGTGCTTGGGGTGTTGGGTGCTCAGTACTCAGTGTGCTGGGTGCTCAGTACTCAGGGTGCTGGGTGCTCAGTACTCAGGGTGCTGGCTGCTCAGTACTCAGGGTGCTGGGTGCTCAATACTCAGGGTGCTCAGTGCTTGGGGTGCTGGGTGCTCAGTGCTCGGGGTGCTGGGTGCTCAGTACTGAGGGTGCTGGGTGCTCAGTGCTTTGGGTTCTGGGTGCTCAGTGCTCAGGGACCTGGGTGCTCAGTGCTCAGGGTGCTGGGTGCTCAGTCCCCAGGGTGCTCAGTGCTCAGGGTGCTGGGTGCTCAGTGCTCGGGGTGCTCGGTGCTCAGTACTCAGGGTGCTGAGTGCTCAGTACTCAGGGTGCTGGGTGCTCAGTAGTCAGGGTGCTGGGTGCTCAGTGCTCAGGGTGCTGGGTGATCAGTGCTCAGGGTGCTGGGTGCTCAGTGCTCAGGGTGCTGGGTGCTCAGTGCTCGGGGTGCTGGGTGCTCAGTACTCAGGGTGCTGGGTGCTCAGTGCTCGGGGTGCTCGGTGCTCAGTACGTTGGGTGCTCACTACTCAGGGTGTTGGGTGCTCAGTGCTCAGGGTGCTGGGTGCTCAGTGCTCAGGGTGCTCGGTGCTCAGTGCTCAGGGTGCTGGGTGCTCAGTACTCAGGGTGCTGGTTGCTCAGTACTCAGGGTGCTCAGTGCTCAGTACTCAGGGTACTCAGTGCTCCGTACTCAGGGTGCTCAGTGCTCAGGGTGCTGGGTGCTCAGTCCTCAGGGTGCTGGGTGCTCAGTGCTCAGGGTGCTCGGTGCTCAGTGCTCAGGGTGCTGGGTGCTCAATACTCAGGGTGCTGGGTGCTCAGTGCTCGGGGTGCTGGGTGCTCAGTACTCAGGGTGCTGGGTGCTCAGTACTCAGGGTGCTGGCTGCTCAGTACTCAGGGTGCTGGGTGCTCAATACTCAGGGTGCTCAGTGCTTGGGGTGCTGGGTGCTCAGTACTCAGGGTGCTCAGTGCTTGGGGTGTTGGGTGCTCAGTACTCAGTGTGCTGGGTGCTCAGTACTCAGGGTGCTGGGTGCTCAGTACTCAGGGTGCTGGCTGCTCAGTACTCAGGGTGCTGGGTGCTCAATACTCAGGGTGCTCAGTGCTTGGGGTGCTGGGTGCTCAGTCCTAAGGGTGCTCTGTGCTCAGGGTGCTGGGTGCTCAGTGCTCGCGGTGCTCGGTGCTTAGTACTCAGGGTGCTGAGTGCTCAGTACTCAGGGTGCTGGGTGCTCAGTGCTCAGGGTGCTGTGTGCTCAGTGCTCAGGGTGCTGGGTGCTCAGTGCTCAGGGTGCTGGGTACTCAGTGCTCAGGGTGCTGGGTGCTCAGTACTCAGGGTGCTGGGTTCTCAGTACTCAGGGTGCTGGGTGCTCAGTGCTCGGGGTGCTATGTGCTCAGTGCTCGCGGTGCTGGGTGATCAGTGCTCAGGGTGCTCGGTGCTCAGTACTCAGGGTGCTGGGTGCTCAGTGCTCGAGGTGCTCAGTACTCAGGGTGCTGTGTGTTCAGTGCTCAGGGTGCTGGGTGCTCAGTACTCAGGGTGCTCGGTGCTTAGTACTCAGGGTGCTGGGTGCTCAGTACTCCGGCTGCTGAGTGCTCAGTGCTCAAGGTGCTGGGTGCTCAGTACTCAGGGTGCTCATTGCTCATTGTTCAGGGTGCTCAGTACTCAGGGTGCTGGGTGCTCAGTGCTCAGGGTGCTCGGTGCTCGGGGCGCTGGGTGCTCAGTGCTCGGGGTGCTCGGAGCTCAGTACTCAGGGTGCTGGGTGCTCAGTGCTCAGGGTGCTCGGTGCTCAGTACTCAGGGTGCTGGGTGCTCAGTGCTCGGGGTGCTCGGTGCTCAGTACGTTGGGTGCTCACTACTCAGGGTGCTGGGTGCTCAGTGCTCAGGGTGCTGGGTGCTCAGTGCTCAGCGTGCTGGGTGCTCAGTGCTCAGGGTGCTGGGTGCTCAGTACTCAGGGTGCTGGGTGCTCAGTGCTCGGGGTGCTGGGTGCTCAGTGCTCAGGGTGCTGGGTGCTCAGTACTCAGGGTGCTGGGTGCTCAGTACTCGGGGTGCTGGGTGCTCAGTACTCGGGGTGCTGGGTGCTCAGTACTCAGGGTGCTGGGTGCTCAGTACTCGGGTGCTGGGTGCTCAGTGCTCAGGGTGCTGGGTGCTCAGTGCTCGGGGTGCTGGGTGCTCAGTGCTCAGTACTCAGGGTGCTGGGTGCTCAGTGCTCGGGGTGCTGTGTGCTCAGTGATCAGTACTCAGGGTGCTGGATGCTCAGTGCTCAGGGTGCTGGGTGCTCAGTGCTCAGGGTGCTCACTTCTCAGTACTCGGGGTGCTGGGTGATCAGTGCTCAGCGCTCGGGGTGCTGGGTGCTCAGTGCTCGGGGCGCTGGGTGCTCAGTGCTCGGGGTGCTGGGTGCTCAGTACTCGGGGTGCTGGGTGCTCAGTGCTCAGGGTGCTCAGTGCTCAGTACTCAGTGCTCAGGGTGCTCAGTGCTCAGTGCTCAGGGTGCTGGGTGTTCAGTACTCAGGGTGCTGGGTGCTCAGTACTCAGGGTGCTGGGTGCTCAGTGCTCAGGGTGCTGGGTGCTCAGTGCTCGGGGCGCTGGGTGCTCAGTACTCAGGGTGCTGGGTGCTCAGTGCTTGGGGTGCTGGGTGCTCAGTGCTCAGGGTGCTGGGTGCTCAGTAGTCAGGGTGCTGGGTGCTCAGTGCTCAGGGTGCTCGGTGCTCGGAGCGCTGGGTGCTCAGTGCTCGGGGTGCTGGGTGCTCAGTGCTCGGGGTTCTCGGTGCTCAGTACGTTGGGTGCTCACTACTCAGGGTGCTGGGTGCTCAGTGCTCAGGGTGCTGGGTGCTCAGTGCTCAGGGTGCTCAGTGGTCAGTGCTCAGGGTGCTGGGTGTTCAGTACTCAGGGTGCTGCCTGCTCAGTACTCAGGGTGCTGGGTGCTCAGTGCTCAGGGTGCTGGGTGCTCAGTACTCGGGGTGCTCGGTGCTCAGTGCTCAGGGTGCTGGGTGCTCAGTACTCAGGGTGCTGGGTACTCAGTGCTCAGGGTGCTCGGTGCTCAGTACTCGGGGTGCTGGGTGCTCAATCTCGGGGTGCTGGGTGCTCAGTGTTCAGGGTGCTGGGTGCTCAGTACTCAGGGTGCTGGGTGCTCAGTGCTCAGGGTGCTGGGTGCTCAGTACTCAGGGTGCTGGGTGCTCAGTCCTCAGGTTGCTGGGTGCTCAGTACTCAGGGTGCTGGGAGCTCAGTGCTCAGTGTGATCGGTGCTCAGTACTCAGGGTGCTCAGTACTCAGGGTGCTGGGTGCTCAGTGCTCGGGGTGCTGGGTGCTCAGTACTGAGGGTGCTGGGTGCTCAGTGCTTTGGGTTCTGGGTGCTCAGTGCTCAGGGAGCTGGGTGCTCAGTACTCAGGGTGCTGAGTGCTCAGTACTCAGGGTGCTGGGTGCTCAGTACTCAGGGTGCTGGGTGCTCAGTGCTCGGGGTGCTCGGTGCTCAGTACTCAGGGTGCTGAGTGCTCAGTACTCAGGGTGCTGGGTGCTCAGTACTCAGGGTGCTGGGTGCTCACTGCTCAGGGTGCTGGGTGATCAGTGCTCAGGGTGCTGGGTGCTCAGTGCTCAGGGTGCTGGGTGCTCAGTGCTCGGGGTGCTGGGTGCTCAGTACTCAGGGTGCTGGGTGCTCAGTGCTCGGGGTGCTCGGTGCTCAGTACGTTGGGTGCTCACTACTCAGGGTGTTGGGTGCTCAGTGCTCAGGGTGCTGGGTGCTCAGTGCTCAGGGTGCTCGGTGCTCAGTGCTCAGGGTGCTGGGTGCTCAGTACTCAGGGTGCTGGTTGCTCAGTACTCAGGGTGCTCAGTGCTCAGTACTCAGGGTGCTCAGTGCTCAGTACTCAGGGTGCTCAGTGCTCAGGGTGCTGGGTGCTCAGTCCTCAGGGTGCTGGGTGCTCAGTGCTCAGGGTGCTCGGTGCTCAGTGCTCAGGGTGCTCAGTGCTCGGGGTGCTCGGAGCTCAGTACTCAGGGTGCTGGGTGCTCAGTGCTCCGGATGCTCGGTGCTCAGTACTCAGGGTGCTGGGTGCTCAGTGCTCGGGGTGCTGGGTGCTCAGTGCTCAGTACTCAGGGTGCTGGGTGCTCAGTGCTCAGGGTGCTGTGTGCTCAGTGCTCAGGGTGCTGGGTGCTCTGTGCTCAGGGTGCTGGGTACTCAGTGCTCAGGGTGCTGGGTGCTCAGTACTCAGGGTGCTGGGTGCTCAGTACTCAGGGTGCTGGGTGCTCAGTGCTCGGGGTGCTATGTGCTCAGTGCTCGCGGCGCTGGGTGCTCAGTGCTCGGGGTGCTCGGTGCTCAGTACTCAGGGTACTGGGTGCTCAGTGCTCGAGGTGCTCAGTACTCAGGGTGCTGTGTGTTTAGTGCTGAGGGTGCTGGGTGCTCAGTACTCAGGGTGCTCATTGCTCAGGGTGCTGGGTGCTCAGTACTCAGGGTTCTGGGTGCTCAGTGCTCAGGGTGCTCGGTGCTCAGTGCTCAGGGTGCTCAGTGCTCGGGGTGCTCGGAGCTCAGTACTCAGGGTGCTGGGTGCTCAGTGCTCGGGGTGCTGGGTTCTCAGTGCTCAGTACTCAGGGTGCTCGGTGCTCAGTGCTCAGGGTGCTCAGTGCTCGGGGTGCTCGGTGCTCAGTACTCAGGGTGCTGGGTGCTCAGTGCTCGGGTTGCTGGGTGCTCAGTGCTCAGTACTCAGGGTGCTGGGTGCTCAGTGCTCAGGGTGCTGTGTGCTCAGTGCTCAGGGTGCTGGGTGCTCAGTGCTCAGGGTGCTGGGTACTCAGTGCTCAGGGTGCTGGGTGCTCAGTACTCAGGGTGCTGGGTGCTCAGTACTCAGGGTGCTGGGTGCTCAGTGCTCGGGGTGCTATGTGCTCAGTGCTCGAGGTGCTGGGTGATCAATGCTCGGGGTGCTCGGTGCTCAGTACTCAGGGTGCTGGGTGCTCAGTGCTCGAGGTGCTCAGTACTCAGGGTGCTGTGTGTTCAGTGCTCAGGGTGCTGGGTGCTCAGTACTCAGGGTGCTCGGTGCTTAGTACTCAGGGTGCTGGGTGCTCAGTACTCCGGGTGCTGAGTGCTCAGTGCTCAAGGTGCTGGGTGCTCAGTACTCAGGGTGCTCATTGCTCATTGTTCAGGGTGCTCAGTACTCAGGGTGCTGGGTGCTCAGTGCTCAGGGTGCTCGGTGCTCGGGGCGCTGGGTGCTCAGTGCTCGGGGTGCTCGGAGCTCAGTACTCAGGGTGCTGGGTGCTCAGTGCTCAGGGTGCTCGGTGCTCAGTACTCAGGGTGCTGGGTGATCAGTGCTCGGGGTGCTCGGTGCTCAGTACGTTGGGTGCTCACTACTCAGGGTGCTGGGTGCTCAGTGCTCAGGGTGCTGGGTGCTCAGTGCTCAGGGTGCTGGGGGCTCAGTGCTCAGGGTGCTGAGTGCTCAGTGCTCAAGGTGCTGGGTGCTCAGTACTCAGGGTGCTCATTGCTCATTGTTCAGGGTGCTCAGTACTCAGGGTGCTGGGTGCTCAGTGCTCAGGGTGCTCGGTGCTCGGGGCGCTGGGTGCTCAGTGCTCGGGGTGCTCGGAGCTCAGTACTCAGGGTGCTGGGTGCTCAGTGCTCAGGGTGCTCGGTGCTCAGTACTCAGGGTGCTGGGTGCTCAGTGCTCGGGCTGCTCGGTGCTCAGTACGTTGGGTGCTCACTACTCAGGGTGTTGGGTGCTCAGTGCTCAGGGTGCTGGGTGCTCAGTGCTCAGGGTGCTCGGTGCTCAGTGCTCAGGGTGCTGGGTGCTCAGTACTCAGGGTGCTGGTTGCTCAGTACTCAGGGTGCTCAGTGCTCAGTACTCAGGGTGCTCAGTGCTCAGTACTCAGGGTGCTCAGTGCTCAGGGTGCTGGGTGCTCAGTCCTCAGGGTGCTGGGTGCTCAGTGCTCAGGGTGCTCGGTGCTCAGTGCTCAGGGTGCTCAGTGCTCGGGGTGCTCGGAGCTCAGTACTCAGGGTGCTGGGTGCTCAGTGCTCGGGGTGCTCGGTGCTCAGTACTCAGGGTGCTGGGTGCTCAGTGCTCGGGGTGCTGGGTGCTCAGTGCTCAGTACTCAGGGTGCTGGGTGCTCAGTGCTCAGGGTGCTGTGTGCTCAGTGCTCAGGGTGCTGGGTGCTCTGTGCTCAGGGTGCTGGGTACTCAGTGCTCAGGGTGCTGGGTGCTCAGTACTCAGGGTGCTGGGTGCTCAGTACTCAGGGTGCTGGGTGCTCAGTGCTCGGGGTGCTATGTGCTCAGTGCTCGCGGCGCTGGGTGCTCAGTGCTCGGGGTGCTCGGTGCTCAGTACTCAGGGTACTGGGTGCTCAGTGCTCGAGGTGCTCAGTACTCAGGGTGCTGTGTGTTTAGTGCTGAGGGTGCTGGGTGCTCAGTACTCAGGGTGCTCATTGCTCAGGGTGCTGGGTGCTCAGTACTCAGGGTTCTGGGTGCTCAGTGCTCAGGGTGCTCGGTGCTCAGTGCTCAGGGTGCTCAGTGCTCGGGGTGCTCGGAGCTCAGTACTCAGGGTGCTGGGTGCTCAGTGCTCGGGGTGCTGGGTTCTCAGTGCTCAGTACTCAGGGTGCTCGGTGCTCAGTGCTCAGGGTGCTCAGTGCTCGGGGTGCTCGGTGCTCAGTACTCAGGGTGCTGGGTGCTCAGTGCTCGGGTTGCTGGGTGCTCAGTGCTCAGTACTCAGGGTGCTGGGTGCTCAGTGCTCAGGGTGCTGTGTGCTCAGTGCTCAGGGTGCTGGGTGCTCAGTGCTCAGGGTGCTGGGTACTCAGTGCTCAGGGTGCTGGGTGCTCAGTACTCAGGGTGCTGGGTGCTCAGTACTCAGGGTGCTGGGTGCTCAGTGCTCGGGGTGCTATGTGCTCAGTGCTCGCGGTGCTGGGTGATCAGTGCTCGGGGTGCTCGGTGCTCAGTACTCAGGGTGCTGGGTGCTCAGTGCTCGAGGTGCTCAGTACTCAGGGTGCTGTGTGTTCAGTGCTCAGGGTGCTGGGTGCTCAGTACTCAGGGTGCTCGGTGCTTAGTACTCAGGGTGCTGGGTGCTCAGTACTCCGGGTGCTGAGTGCTCAGTGCTCAAGGTGCTGGGTGCTCAGTACTCAGGGTGCTCATTGCTCATTGTTCAGGGTGCTCAGTACTCAGGGTGCTGGGTGCTCAGTGCTCAGGGTGCTCGGTGCTCGGGGCGCTGGGTGCTCAGTGCTCGGGGTGCTCGGAGCTCAGTACTCAGGGTGCTGGGTGCTCAGTGCTCAGGGTGCTCGGTGCTCAGTACTCAGGGTGCTGGGTGATCAGTGCTCGGGGTGCTCGGTGCTCAGTACGTTGGGTGCTCACTACTCAGGGTGCTGGGTGCTCAGTGCACAGGGTGCTGGGTGCTCAGTGCTCAGGGTGCTGGGTGCTCAGTGATCAGGGTGCTGAGTGCTCAGTGCTCAAGGTGCTGGGTGCTCAGTACTCAGGGTGCTCATTGCTCATTGTTCAGGGTGCTCAGTACTCAGGTTGCTGGGTGCTCTGTGCTCAGGGTGCTCGGTGCTCGGGGCGCTGGGTGCTCAGTGCTCGGGGTGCTCGGAGCTCAGTACTCAGGGTGCTGGGTGCTCAGTGCTCAGGGTGCTCGGGGCTCAGTACTCAGGGTGCTGGGTGCTCAGTGCTCGGGCTGCTCGGTGCTCAGTACGTTGGGTGCTCACTACTCAGGGTGCTGGGTGCTCAGTGCTTAGGGTGCTGGGTGCTCAGTGCTCAGGGTGCTGGGTGCTCAGTGCTCAGGGTGCTTGGTGCTCAGTACTCAGGGTGCTGGGTGCTCAGTGCTCGGGGTGCTGGGTGCTCAGTGCTCAGGGTGCTGGGTGCTCAGTACTCAGGGTGCTGGGTGCTCAGTACTCGGGGTGCTGGGTGCTCAGTACTCAGGGTGCTGCGTGCTCAGTACTCAGGGTGCTGGGTGCTCAGTGCTCGGGGTGCTGGGTGCTCAGTGCTCAGGGTGCTGGGTGCTCAGTACTCAGGGTGCTGGGTGCTCAGTACTCGGGGTGCTGGGTGCTCAATACTCAGGGTGCTGGGTGCTCAGTACTCCGGGTGCTGAGTGCTCAGTGCTCAAGGTGCTGGGTGCTCAGTACTCAGGGTGCTCATTGCTCATTGTTCAGGGTGCTCAGTACTCAGGGTGCTGGGTGCTCAGTGCTCAGGGTGCTCGGTGCTCGGGGCGCTGGGTGCTCAGTGCTCGGGGTGCTCGGAGCTCAGTACTCAGGGTGCTGGGTGCTCAGTGCTCAGGGTGCTCGGTGCTCAGTACTCAGGGTGCTGGGTGCTCAGTGCTCGAGGTGCTCGGTGCTCAGTACGTTGGGTGCTCACTACTCAGGGTGCTGGGTGCTCAGTGCTCAGGGTGCTGGGTGCTCAGTGCTCAGGGTGCTGGGTGCTCAGTGCTCAGGGTGCTGGGTGCTCAGTACTCAGGGTGCTGGGTGCTCAGTGCTCGGGGTGCTGGGTGCTCTGTGCTCAGGGTGCTGGGTGCTCAGTACTCAGGGTGCTGGGTGCTCAGTACTCGGGGTGCTGGGTGCTCAGTACTCAGGGTGCTGGGTGCTCAGTACTCAGGGTGCTGGGTGCTCAGTACTCGGGTGCTGGGTGCTCAGTGCTCAGGGTGCTGGGTGCTCAGTGCTCGGGGTGCTGGGTGCTCAGTGCTCAGTACTCAGGGTGCTGGGTGCTCAGTGCTCGGGGTGCTGGGTGCTCAGTGATCAGTACTCAGGGTGCTGGGTGCTCAGTACTCAGGGTGCTGGGTGCTCAGTGCTCAGGGTGCTGGGTACTCAGTGCTCAATGTGCTGGGTGCTCAGTACTCAGGGTGCTCAGTGCTCAGTACTCGGGGTGCTGGATGCTCAGTGCTCAGGGTGCTCAGTGCTCAGTACTCGGGGTGCTGGGTGCTCAGTGCTCAGCGCTCGGGGTGCTGGGTGCTCAGTGCTCGGGGCGCTGGGTGCTCTGTGCTCGGGGTGCTGTGTGCTCAATACTCGGGGTGCTGGGTGCTCAGTGCTCAAGGTGCTCAGTGCTCAGTACTCAGTGCTCAGGGTGCTCAGTGCTCAGTGCTCAGGGTGCTGGGTGTTCAGTACTCAGGGTGCTGGGTGCTCAGTACTCAGGGTGCTGGGTGCTCAGTGCTCAGGGTGCTGGGTGCTCAGTGCTCGGGGCGCTGGGTGCTCAGTACTCAGGGTGCTGGGTGCTTAGTACTTGGGGTGCTGGGTGCTTAGTGCTCAGGGTGCTGGGTGCTCAGTAGTCAGGGTGCTGGGTGCTCAGTGCTCAGGGTGCTCGGTGCTCGGAGCGCTGGGTGCTCAGTGCTCGGGGTGCTGGGTGCTCAGTGCTCGGGGTTCTCGGTGCTCAGTACGTTGGGTGCTCACTACTCAGGGTGCTGGGTGCTCAGTGCTCAGGGTGCTGGGTGCTCAGTGCTCAGGGTGCTCAGTGGTCAGTGCTCAGGGTGCTGGGTGTTCAGTACTCAGGGTGCTGCCTGCTCAGTACTCAGGGTGCTGGGTGCTCAGTGCTCAGGGTGCTGGGTGCTCAGTACTCGGGGTGCTCGGTGCTCAGTGCTCAGGGTGCTGGGTGCTCAGTACTCAGGGTGCTGGGTACTCAGTGCTTAGGGTGCTCGGTGCTCAGTACTCGGGGTGCTGGGTGCTCAATCTCGGGGTGCTGGGTGCTCAGTGTTCAGGGTGCTGGGTGCTCAGTACTCAGGGTGCTGGGTGCTCAGTGCTCAGGGTGCTGGGTGCTCAGTACTCAGGGTGCTGGGTGCTCAGTCCTCAGGTTGCTGGGTGCTCAGTACTCAGGGTGCTGGGAGCTCAGTGCTCAGTGTGATCGGTGCTCAGTACTCAGGGTGCTCAGTACTCAGGGTGCTGGGTGCTCAGTGCTCGGGGTGCTGGGTGCTCAGTACTGAGGGTGCTGGGTGCTCAGTGCTTTGGGTTCTGGGTGCTCAGTGCTCAGGGAGCTGGGTGCTCAGTACTCAGGGTGCTGAGTGCTCAGTACTCAGGGTGCTGGGTGCTCAGTACTCAGGGTGCTGGGTGCTCAGTGCTCGGGGTGCTCGGTGCTCAGTACTCAGGGTGCTGAGTGCTCAGTACTCAGGGTGCTGGGTGCTCAGTACTCAGGGTGCTGGGTGCTCACTGCTCAGGGTGCTGGGTGATCAGTGCTCAGGGTGCTGGGTGCTCAGTGCTCAGGGTGCTGGGTGCTCAGTGCTCGGGGTGCTGGGTGCTCAGTACTCAGGGTGCTGGGTGCTCAGTGCTCGGGGTGCTCGGTGCTCAGTACGTTGGGTGCTCACTACTCAGGGTGTTGGGTGCTCAGTGCTCAGGGTGCTGGGTGCTCAGTGCTCAGGGTGCTCGGTGCTCAGTGCTCAGGGTGCTGGGTGCTCAGTACTCAGGGTGCTGGTTGCTCAGTACTCAGGGTGCTCAGTGCTCAGTACTCAGGGTGCTCAGTGCTCAGTACTCAGGGTGCTCAGTGCTCAGGGTGCTGGGTGCTCAGTCCTCAGGGTGCTGGGTGCTCAGTGCTCAGGGTGCTCGGTGCTCAGTGCTCAGGGTGCTCAGTGCTCGGGGTGCTCGGAGCTCAGTACTCAGGGTGCTGGGTGCTCAGTGCTCGGGGTGCTCGGTGCTCAGTACTCAGGGTGCTGGGTGCTCAGTGCTCGGGGTGCTGGGTGCTCAGTGCTCAGTACTCAGGGTGCTGGGTGCTCAGTGCTCAGGGTGCTGTGTGCTCAGTGCTCAGGGTGCTGGGTGCTCTGTGCTCAGGGTGCTGGGTACTCAGTGCTCAGGGTGCTGGGTGCTCAGTACTCAGGGTGCTGGGTGCTCAGTACTCAGGGTGCTGGGTGCTCAGTGCTCGGGGTGCTATGTGCTCAGTGCTCGCGGCGCTGGGTGCTCAGTGCTCGGGGTGCTCGGTGCTCAGTACTCAGGGTACTGGGTGCTCAGTGCTCGAGGTGCTCAGTACTCAGGGTGCTGTGTGTTTAGTGCTGAGGGTGCTGGGTGCTCAGTACTCAGGGTGCTCATTGCTCAGGGTGCTGGGTGCTCAGTACTCAGGGTTCTGGGTGCTCAGTGCTCAGGGTGCTCGGTGCTCAGTGCTCAGGGTGCTCAGTGCTCGGGGTGCTCGGAGCTCAGTACTCAGGGTGTTGGGTGCTCAGTGCTCGGGGTGCTGGGTTCTCAGTGCTCAGTACTCAGGGTGCTCGGTGCTCAGTGCTCAGGGTGCTCAGTGCTCGGGGTGCTCGGTGCTCAGTACTCAGGGTGCTGGGTGCTCAGTGCTCGGGTTGCTGGGTGCTCAGTGCTCAGTACTCAGGGTGCTGGGTGCTCAGTGCTCAGGGTGCTGGGTACTCAGTGCTCAGGGTGCTGGGTGCTCAGTACTCAGGGTGCTGGGTGCTCAGTACTCAGGGTGCTGGGTGCTCAGTGCTCGGGGTGCTATGTGCTCAGTGCTCGCGGTGCTGGGTGATCAGTGCTCGGGGTGCTCGGTGCTCAGTACTCAGGGTGCTGGGTGCTCAGTGCTCGAGGTGCTCAGTACTCAGGGTGCTGTGTGTTCAGTGCTCAGGGTGCTGGGTGCTCAGTACTCAGGGTGCTCGGTGCTTAGTACTCAGGGTGCTGGGTGCTCAGTACTCCGGGTGCTGAGTGCTCAGTGCTCAAGGTGCTGGGTGCTCAGTACTCAGGGTGCTCATTGCTCATTGTTCAGGGTGCTCAGTACTCAGGGTGCTGGGTGCTCAGTGCTCAGGGTGCTCGGTGCTCGGGGCGCTGGGTGCTCAGTGCTCGGGGTGCTCGGAGCTCAGTACTCAGGGTGCTGGGTGCTCAGTGCTCAGGGTGCTCGGTGCTCAGTACTCAGGGTGCTGGGTGATCAGTGCTCGGGGTGCTCGGTGCTCAGTACGTTGGGTGCTCACTACTCAGGGTGCTGGGTGCTCAGTGCTCAGGGTGCTGGGTGCTCAGTGCTCAGGGTGCTGGGTGCTCAGTGCTCAGGGTGCTGAGTGCTCAGTGCTCAAGGTGCTGGGTGCTCAGTACTCAGGGTGCTCATTGCTCATTGTTCAGGGTGCTCAGTACTCAGGGTGCTGGGTGCTCAGTGCTCAGGGTGCTCGGTGCTCGGGGCGCTGGGTGCTCAGTGCTCGGGGTGCTCGGAGCTCAGTACTCAGGGTGCTGGGTGCTCAGTGCTCAGGGTGCTCGGTGCTCAGTACTCAGGGTGCTGGGTGCTCAGTGCTCGGGCTGCTCGGTGCTCAGTACGTTGGGTGCTCACTACTCAGGGTGCTGGGTGCTCAGTGCTCAGGGTGCTGGGTGCTCAGTGCTCAGGGTGCTCAGTGGTCAGTGCTCAGGGTGCTGGGTGTTCAGTACTCAGGGTGCTGCCTGCTCAGTACTCAGGGTGCTGGGTGCTCAGTGCTCAGGGTGCTGGGTGCTCAGTACTCGGGGTGCTGGGTGCTCAGTACTCGGGGTGCTGGGTGCTCAGTACTCAGGGTGCTGCGTGCTCAGTACTCAGGGTGCTGGGTGCTCAGTGCTCGGGGTGCTGGGTGCTCAGTGCTCAGGGTGCTGGGTGCTCAGTACTCAGGGTGCTGGGTGCTCAGTACTCAGGGTGCTGGGTGCTCAGTACTCAGGGTGCTGGGTGCTCAGTACTCCGGGTGCTGAGTGCTCAGTGCTCAAGGTGCTGGGTGCTCAGTACTCAGGGTGCTCATTGCTCATTGTTCAGGGTGCTCAGTACTCAGGGTGCTGGGTGCTCAGTGCTCAGGGTGCTCGGTGCTCGGGGCGCTGGGTGCTCAGTGCTCGGGGTGCTCGGAGCTCAGTACTCAGGGTGCTGGGTGCTCAGTGCTCAGGGTGCTCGGTGCTCAGTACTCAGGGTGCTGGGTGCTCAGTGCTCGGGGTGCTCGGTGCTCAGTACGTTGGGTGCTCACTACTCAGGGTGCTGGGTGCTCAGTGCTCAGGGTGCTGGGTGCTCAGTGCTCAGGGTGCTGGGTGCTCAGTGCTCAGGGTGCTGGGTGCTCAGTACTCAGGGTGCTGGGTGCTCAGTGCTCGGGGTGCTGGGTGCTCTGTGCTCAGGGTGCTGGGTGCTCAGTATTCAGGGTGCTGGGTGCTCAGTACTCGGGGTGCTGGGTGCTCAGTACTCAGGGTGCTGGGTTCTCAGTACTCAGGGTGCTGGGTGCTCAGTACTCGGGTGCTGGGTGCTCAGTGCTCAGGGTGCTGGGTGCTCAGTGCTCGGGGTGCTGGGTGCTCAGTGCTCAGTACTCAGGGTGCTGGGTGCTCAGTGCTCGGGGTGCTGGGTGCTCAGTGCTCAGTACTCAGGGTGCTGGGTGCTCAGAACTCAGGGTGCTGGGTGCTCAGTGCTCAGGGTGCTGGGTACTCAGTGCTCAATGTGCTGGGTGCTCAGTACTCAGTGTGCTCAGTGCTCAGTACTCGGGGTGCTGGATGCTCAGTGCTCAGGGTGCTCAGTGCTCAGTACTCGGGGTGCTGGCTGCTCAGTGCTCAGCGCTCGGGGTGCTGGGTGCTCAGTGCTCGGGGCGCTGGGTGCTCTGTGCTCGGGGTGCTGTGTGCTCAATACTCGGGGTGCTGGGTGCTCAGTGCTCAAGGTGCTCAGTGCTCAGTACTCAGTGCTCAGGGTGCTCAGTGCTCAGTGCTCAGGGTGCTGGGTGTTCAGTACTCAGGGTGCTGGGTGCTCAGTACTCAGGGTGCTGGGTGCTCAGTGCTCAGGGTGCTGGGTGCTCAGTGCTCGGGGCGCTGGGTGCTCAGTACTCAGGGTGCTGGGTGCTTAGTACTTGGGGTGCTGGGTGCTTAGTGCTCAGGGTGCTGGGTGCTCAGTAGTCAGGGTGCTGGGTGCTCAGTGCTCAGGGTGCTCGGTGCTCGGGGCGCTGGGTGCTCAGTGCTCGGGGTGCTGGGTGCTCAGTGCTCGGGGTTCTCGGTGCTCAGTACGTTGGGTGCTCACTACTCAGGGTGCTGTGTGCTCAGAGCTCGGGGTGCTCGGTGCTCAGTACTCAGGGTGCTGGGTGCTCAGTGCTCGGGGTGCTCGGTGCTCAGTACGTTGGGTGCTCACTACTCAGGGTGCTGTGTGCTCAGTGCTCAGGGTGCTGGGTGCTCAGTGCTCAGGGTGCTGGGTGCTCAGTGCTCAGGGTGCTGGGTGCTCAGTACTCAGGGTGCTGGGTGCTCAGTGCTCAGGGTGCTGGGTGCTCAGTGCTCAGGGTGCTGGGTGCTCAGTGCTCAGGGTGCTGGGTGCTCAGTACTTGGGGTGCTGGGTGCTCAGTGCTCGGGGTGCTGGGTACTCAGTACTCAGGGTGCTGGGTGCTCAGTACTCAGGGTGCTGGGTGCTCAGTACTCAGGGTGCTGGGTGCTCAGTACTCAGGGTGCTGGGTGCTCAGTGCTCGGGGTGCTCGGTGCTCAATACGTTGGGTGCTCACTACTCAGGGTGCTGGGTGCTCAGTGCTCAGGGTGCTGGGTGCTCAGTGCTCAGGGTGCTGGGTGCTCAGTGCTCAGGGTGCTGAGTGCTCAGTGCTCAAGGTGCTGGGTGCTCAGTACTCAGGGTGCTCATTGCTCATTGTTCAGGGTGATCAGTACTCAGGGTGCTGGGTGCTCAGTGCTCAGGGTGCTCGGTGCTCGGGGCGCTGGGTGCTCAGTGCTCGGGGTGCTCGGAGCTCAGTACTCAGGGTGCTGGGTGCTCAGTGCTCAGGGTGCTCGGTGCTCAGTACTCAGGGTGCTGGGTGCTCAGTGCTCGGGCTGCTCGGTGCTCAGTACGTTGGGTGCTCACTACTCAGGGTGTTGGGTGCTCAGTGCTCAGGGTGCTGGGTGCTCAGTGCTCAGGGTGCTCGGTGCTCAGTTCTCAGGGTGCTGGGTGCTCAGTACTCAGGGTGCTGGTTGCTCAGTACTCAGGGTGCTCAGTGCTCAGTACTCAGGGTACTCAGTGCTCCGTACTCAGGGTGCTCAGTGCTCAGGGTGCTGGGTGCTCAGTCCTCAGGGTGCTGGGTGCTCAGTGCTCAGGGTGCTCGGTGCTCAGTGCTCAGGGTGCTGGGTGCTCAATACTCAGGGTGCTGGGTGCTCAGTACTCAGGGTGCTGGGTGCTCAGTGCTCAGGGTGCTCGGTGCTCAGTGCTCAGGGTGCTGGGTGCTCAATACTCAGGGTGCTGGGTGCTCAGTGCTCGGGGTGCTGGGTGCTCAGTACTCAGGGTGCTGTGTGCTCAGTACTCAGGGTGCTGGCTGCTCAGTACTCAGGGTGCTGGGTGCTCAATACTCAGGGTGCTCAGTGCTTGGGGTGCTGGGTGCTCAGTACTCAGGGTGCTCAGTGCTTGGGGTGTTGGGTGCTCAGTACTCAGTGTGCTGGGTGCTCAGTACTCAGGGTGCTGGGTGCTCAGTACTCAGGGTGCTGGCTGCTCAGTACTCAGGGTGCTGGGTGCTCAATACTCAGGGTGCTCAGTGCTTGGGGTGCTGGGTGCTCAGTGCTCGGGGTGCTGGGTGCTCAGTACTGAGGGTGCTGGGTGCTCAGTGCTTTGGGTTCTGGGTGCTCAGTGCTCAGGGACCTGGGTGCTCAGTGCTCAGGGTGCTGGGTGCTCAGTCCCCAGGGTGCGCAGTGCTCAGGGTGCTGGGTGCTCAGTGCTCGGGGTGCTCGGTGCTCAGTACTCAGGGTGCTGAGTGCTCAGTACTCAGGGTGCTGGGTGCTCAGTAGTCAGGGTGCTGGGTGCTCAGTGCTCAGGGTGCTGGGTGATCAGTGCTCAGGGTGCTGGGTGCTCAGTGCTCAGGGTGCTGGGTGCTCAGTGCTCGGGGTGCTGGGTGCTCAGTACTCAGGGTGCTGGGTGCTCAGTGCTCGGGGTGCTCGGTGCTCAGTACGTTGGGTGCTCACTACTCAGGGTGTTGGGTGCTCAGTGCTCAGGGTGCTGGGTGCTCAGTGCTCAGGGTGCTCGGTGCTCAGTGCTCAGGGTGCTGGGTGCTCAGTACTCAGGGTGCTGGTTGCTCAGTACTCAGGGTGCTCAGTGCTCAGTACTCAGGGTACTCAGTGCTCCGTACTCAGGGTGCTCAGTGCTCAGGGTGCTGGGTGCTCAGTCCTCAGGGTGCTGGGTGCTCAGTGCTCAGGGTGCTCGGTGCTCAGTGCTCAGGGTGCTGGGTGCTCAATACTCAGGGTGCTGGGTGCTCAGTGCTCGGGGTGCTGGGTGCTCAGTACTCAGGGTGCTGGGTGCTCAGTACTCAGGGTGCTGGCTGCTCAGTACTCAGGGTGCTGGGTGCTCAATACTCAGGTTGCTCAGTGCTTGGGGTGCTGGGTGCTCAGTACTCAGGGTGCTCAGTGCTTGGGGTGTTGGGTGCTCAGTACTCAGTGTGCTGGGTGCTCAGTACTCAGGGTGCTGGGTGCTCAGTACTCAGGGTGCTGGCTGCTCAGTACTCAGGGTGCTGGGTGCTCAATACTCAGGGTGCTCAGTGCTTGGGGTGCTGGGTGCTCAGTCCTAAGGGTGCTCTGTGCTCAGGGTGCTGGGTGCTCAGTGCTCGCGGTGCTCGGTGCTTAGTACTCAGGGTGCTGAGTGCTCAGTACTCAGGGTGCTGGGTGCTCAGTGCTCAGGGTGCTGTGTGCTCAGTGCTCAGGGTGCTGGGTGCTCAGTGCTCAGGGTGCTGGGTACTCAGTGCTCAGGGTGCTGGGTGCTCAGTACTCAGGGTGCTGGGTTCTCAGTACTCAGGGTGCTGGGTGCTCAGTGCTCGGGGTGCTATGTGCTCAGTGCTCGCGGTGCTGGGTGATCAGTGCTCAGGGTGCTCGGTGCTCAGTACTCAGGGTGCTGGGTGCTCAGTGCTCGAGGTGCTCAGTACTCAGGGTGCTGTGTGTTCAGTGCTCAGGGTGCTGGGTGCTCAGTACTCAGGGTGCTCGGTGCTTAGTACTCAGGGTGCTGGGTGCTCAGTACTCCGGCTGCTGAGTGCTCAGTGCTCAAGGTGCTGGGTGCTCAGTACTCAGGGTGCTCATTGCTCATTGTTCAGGGTGCTCAGTACTCAGGGTGCTGGGTGCTCAGTGCTCAGGGTGCTCGGTGCTCAGGGCGCTGGGTGCTCAGTGCTCGGGGTGCTTGGAGCTCAGTACTCAGGGTGCTGGGTGCTCAGTGCTCAGGGTGCTCGGTGCTCAGTACTCAGGGTGCTGGGTGCTCAGTGCTCGGGGTGCTCGGTGCTCAGTACGTTGGGTGCTCACTACTCAGGGTGCTGGGTGCTCAGTGCTCAGGGTGCTGGGTGCTCAGTGCTCAGCGTGCTGGGTGCTCAGTGCTCAGGGTGCTGGGTGCTCAGTACTCAGGGTGCTGGGTGCTCAGTGCTCGGGGTGCTGGGTGCTCAGTGCTCAGGGTGCTGGGTGCTCAGTACTCAGGGTGCTGGGTGCTCAGTACTCGGGGTGCTGGGTGCTCAGTACTCGGGGTGCTGGGTGCTCAGTACTCAGGGTGCTGGGTGCTCAGTACTCGGGTGCTGGGTGCTCAGTGCTCAGGGTGCTGGGTGCTCAGTGCTCGGGGTGCTGGGTGCTCAGTGCTCAGTACTCAGGGTGCTGGGTGCTCAGTGCACGGGGTGCTGGGTGCTCAGTGATCAGTACTCAGGGTGCTGGATGCTCAGTGCTCAGGGTGCTGGGTGCTCAGTGCTCAGGGTGCTCACTTCTCAGTACTCGGGGTGCTGGGTGATCAGTGCTCAGCGCTCGGGGTGCTGGGTGCTCAGTGCTCGGGGCGCTGGGTGCTCAGTGCTCGGGGTGCTGGGTGCTCAGTACTCGGGGTGCTGGGTGCTCAGTGCTCAGGGTGCTCAGTGCTCAGTACTCAGTGCTCAGGGTGCTCAGTGCTCAGTGCTCAGGGTGCTGGGTGTTCAGTACTCAGGGTGCTGGGTGCTCAGTACTCAGGGTGCTGGGTGCTCAGTGCTCAGGGTGCTGGGTGCTCAGTGCTCGGGGCGCTGGGTGCTCAGTACTCAGGGTGCTGGGTGCTCAGTGCTTGGGGTGCTGGGTGCTCAGTGCTCAGGGTGCTGGGTGCTCAGTAGTCAGGGTGCTGGGTGCTCAGTGCTCAGGGTGCTCGGTGCTCGGAGCGCTGGGTGCTCAGTGCTCGGGGTGCTGGGTGCTCAGTGCTCGGGGTTCTCGGTGCTCAGTACGTTGGGTGCTCACTACTCAGGGTGCTGGGTGCTCAGTGCTCAGGGTGCTGGGTGCTCAGTGCTCAGGGTGCTCAGTGGTCAGTGCTCAGGGTGCTGGGTGTTCAGTACTCAGGGTGCTGCCTGCTCAGTACTCAGGGTGCTGGGTGCTCAGTGCTCAGGGTGCTGGGTGCTCAGTACTCGGGGTGCTCGGTGCTCAGTGCTCAGGGTGCTGGGTGCTCAGTACTCAGGGTGCTGGGTACTCAGTGCTCAGGGTGCTCGGTGCTCAGTACTCGGGGTGCTGGGTGCTCAATCTCGGGGTGCTGGGTGCTCAGTGTTCAGGGTGCTGGGTGCTCAGTACTCAGGGTGCTCAGTGCTTGGGGTGTTGGGTGCTCAGTACTCAGTGTGCTGGGTGCTCAGTACTCAGGGTGCTGGGTGCTCAGTACTCAGGGTGCTGGCTGCTCAGTACTCAGGGTGCTGGGTGCTCAATACTCAGGGTGCTCAGTGCTTGGGGTGCTGGGTGCTCAGTGCTCGGGGTGCTGGGTGCTCAGTACTGAGGGTGCTGGGTGCTCAGTGCTTTGGGTTCTGGGTGCTCAGTGCTCAGGGACCTGGGTGCTCAGTGCTCAGGGTGCTGGGTGCTCAGTCCCCAGGGTGCGCAGTGCTCAGGGTGCTGGGTGCTCAGTGCTCGGGGTGCTCGGTGCTCAGTACTCAGGGTGCTGAGTGCTCAGTACTCAGGGTGCTGGGTGCTCAGTAGTCAGGGTGCTGGGTGCTCAGTGCTCAGGGTGCTGGGTGATCAGTGCTCAGGGTGCTGGGTGCTCAGTGCTCAGGGTGCTGGGTGCTCAGTGCTCGGGGTGCTGGGTGCTCAGTACTCAGGGTGCTGGGTGCTCAGTGCTCGGGGTGCTCGGTGCTCAGTACGTTGGGTGCTCACTACTCAGGGTGTTGGGTGCTCAGTGCTCAGGGTGCTGGGTGCTCAGTGCTCAGGGTGCTCGGTGCTCAGTGCTCAGGGTGCTGGGTGCTCAGTACTCAGGGTGCTGGTTGCTCAGTACTCAGGGTGCTCAGTGCTCAGTACTCAGGGTACTCAGTGCTCCGTACTCAGGGTGCTCAGTGCTCAGGGTGCTGGGTGCTCAGTCCTCAGGGTGCTGGGTGCTCAGTGCTCAGGGTGCTCGGTGCTCAGTGCTCAGGGTGCTGGGTGCTCAATACTCAGGGTGCTGGGTGCTCAGTGCTCGGGGTGCTGGGTGCTCAGTACTCAGGGTGCTGGGTGCTCAGTACTCAGGGTGCTGGCTGCTCAGTACTCAGGGTGCTGGGTGCTCAATACTCAGGGTGCTCAGTGCTTGGGGTGCTGGGTGCTCAGTACTCAGGGTGCTCAGTGCTTGGGGTGTTGGGTGCTCAGTACTCAGTGTGCTGGGTGCTCAGTACTCAGGGTGCTGGGTGCTCAGTACTCAGGGTGCTGGCTGCTCAGTACTCAGGGTGCTGGGTGCTCAATACTCAGGGTGCTCAGTGCTTGGGGTGCTGGGTGCTCAGTCCTAAGGGTGCTCTGTGCTCAGGGTGCTGGGTGCTCAGTGCTCGCGGTGCTCGGTGCTTAGTACTCAGGGTGCTGAGTGCTCAGTACTCAGGGTGCTGGGTGCTCAGTGCTCAGGGTGCTGTGTGCTCAGTGCTCAGGGTGCTGGGTGCTCAGTGCTCAGGGTGCTGGGTACTCAGTGCTCAGGGTGCTGGGTGCTCAGTACTCAGGGTGCTGGGTTCTCAGTACTCAGGGTGCTGGGTGCTCAGTGCTCGGGGTGCTATGTGCTCAGTGCTCGCGGTGCTGGGTGATCAGTGCTCAGGGTGCTCGGTGCTCAGTACTCAGGGTGCTGGGTGCTCAGTGCTCGAGGTGCTCAGTACTCAGGGTGCTGTGTGTTCAGTGCTCAGGGTGCTGGGTGCTCAGTACTCAGGGTGCTCGGTGCTTAGTACTCAGGGTGCTGGGTGCTCAGTACTCCGGCTGCTGAGTGCTCAGTGCTCAAGGTGCTGGGTGCTCAGTACTCAGGGTGCTCATTGCTCATTGTTCAGGGTGCTCAGTACTCAGGGTGCTGGGTGCTCAGTGCTCAGGGTGCTCGGTGCTCAGGGCGCTGGGTGCTCAGTGCTCGGGGTGCTCGGAGCTCAGTACTCAGGGTGCTGGGTGCTCAGTGCTCAGGGTGCTCGGTGCTCAGTACTCAGGGTGCTGGGTGCTCAGTGCTCGGGGTGCTCGGTGCTCAGTACGTTGGGTGCTCACTACTCAGGGTGCTGGGTGCTCAGTGCTCAGGGTGCTGGGTGCTCAGTGCTCAGCGTGCTGGGTGCTCAGTGCTCAGGGTGCTGGGTGCTCAGTACTCAGGGTGCTGGGTGCTCAGTGCTCGGGGTGCTGGGTGCTCAGTGCTCAGGGTGCTGGGTGCTCAGTACTCAGGGTGCTGGGTGCTCAGTACTCGGGGTGCTGGGTGCTCAGTACTCGGGGTGCTGGGTGCTCAGTACTCAGGGTGCTGGGTGCTCAGTACTCGGGTGCTGGGTGCTCAGTGCTCAGGGTGCTGGGTGCTCAGTGCTCGGGGTGCTGGGTGCTCAGTGCTCAGTACTCAGGGTGCTGGGTGCTCAGTGCACGGGGTGCTGGGTGCTCAGTGATCAGTACTCAGGGTGCTGGATGCTCAGTGCTCAGGGTGCTGGGTGCTCAGTGCTCAGGGTGCTCACTTCTCAGTACTCGGGGTGCTGGGTGATCAGTGCTCAGCGCTCGGGGTGCTGGGTGCTCAGTGCTCGGGGCGCTGGGTGCTCAGTGCTCGGGGTGCTGGGTGCTCAGTACTCGGGGTGCTGGGTGCTCAGTGCTCAGGGTGCTCAGTGCTCAGTACTCAGTGCTCAGGGTGCTCAGTGCTCAGTGCTCAGGGTGCTGGGTGTTCAGTACTCAGGGTGCTGGGTGCTCAGTACTCAGGGTGCTGGGTGCTCAGTGCTCAGGGTGCTGGGTGCTCAGTGCTCGGGGCGCTGGGTGCTCAGTACTCAGGGTGCTGGGTGCTCAGTGCTTGGGGTGCTGGGTGCTCAGTGCTCAGGGTGCTGGGTGCTCAGTAGTCAGGGTGCTGGGTGCTCAGTGCTCAGGGTGCTCGGTGCTCGGAGCGCTGGGTGCTCAGTGCTCGGGGTGCTGGGTGCTCAGTGCTCGGGGTTCTCGGTGCTCAGTACGTTGGGTGCTCACTACTCAGGGTGCTGGGTGCTCAGTGCTCAGGGTGCTGGGTGCTCAGTGCTCAGGGTGCTCAGTGGTCAGTGCTCAGGGTGCTGGGTGTTCAGTACTCAGGGTGCTGCCTGCTCAGTACTCAGGGTGCTGGGTGCTCAGTGCTCAGGGTGCTGGGTGCTCAGTACTCGGGGTGCTCGGTGCTCAGTGCTCAGGGTGCTGGGTGCTCAGTACTCAGGGTGCTGGGTACTCAGTGCTCAGGGTGCTCGGTGCTCAGTACTCGGGGTGCTGGGTGCTCAATCTCGGGGTGCTGGGTGCTCAGTGTTCAGGGTGCTGGGTGCTCAGTACTCAGGGTGCTGGGTGCTCAGTGCTCAGGGTGCTGGGTGCTCAGTACTCAGGGTGCTGGGTGCTCAGTCCTCAGGTTGCTGGGTGCTCAGTACTCAGGGTGCTGGGAGCTCAGTGCTCAGTGTGATCGGTGCTCAGTACTCAGGGTGCTCAGTACTCAGGGTGCTGGGTGCTCAGTGCTCGGGGTGCTGGGTGCTCAGTACTGAGGGTGCTGGGTGCTCAGTGCTTTGGGTTCTGGGTGCTCAGTGCTCAGGGAGCTGGGTGCTCAGTACTCAGGGTGCTGAGTGCTCAGTACTCAGGGTGCTGGGTGCTCAGTACTCAGGGTGCTGGGTGCTCAGTGCTCGGGGTGCTCGGTGCTCAGTACTCAGGGTGCTGAGTGCTCAGTACTCAGGGTGCTGGGTGCTCAGTACTCAGGGTGCTGGGTGCTCACTGCTCAGGGTGCTGGGTGATCAGTGCTCAGGGTGCTGGGTGCTCAGTGCTCAGGGTGCTGGGTGCTCAGTGCTCGGGGTGCTGGGTGCTCAGTACTCAGGGTGCTGGGTGCTCAGTGCTCGGGGTGCTCGGTGCTCAGTACGTTGGGTGCTCACTACTCAGGGTGTTGGGTGCTCAGTGCTCAGGGTGCTGGGTGCTCAGTGCTCAGGGTGCTCGGTGCTCAGTGCTCAGGGTGCTGGGTGCTCAGTACTCAGGGTGCTGGTTGCTCAGTACTCAGGGTGCTCAGTGCTCAGTACTCAGGGTGCTCAGTGCTCAGTACTCAGGGTGCTCAGTGCTCAGGGTGCTGGGTGCTCAGTCCTCAGGGTGCTGGGTGCTCAGTGCTCAGGGTGCTCGGTGCTCAGTGCTCAGGGTGCTCAGTGCTCGGGGTGCTCGGAGCTCAGTACTCAGGGTGCTGGGTGCTCAGTGCTCGGGATGCTCGGTGCTCAGTACTCAGGGTGCTGGGTGCTCAGTGCTCGGGGTGCTGGGTGCTCAGTGCTCAGTACTCAGGGTGCTGGGTGCTCAGTGCTCAGGGTGCTGTGTGCTCAGTGCTCAGGGTGCTGGGTGCTCTGTGCTCAGGGTGCTGGGTACTCAGTGCTCAGGGTGCTGGGTGCTCAGTACTCAGGGTGCTGGGTGCTCAGTACTCAGGGTGCTGGGTGCTCAGTGCTCGGGGTGCTATGTGCTCAGTGCTCGCGGCGCTGGGTGCTCAGTGCTCGGGGTGCTCGGTGCTCAGTACTCAGGGTACTGGGTGCTCAGTGCTCGAGGTGCTCAGTACTCAGGGTGCTGTGTGTTTAGTGCTGAGGGTGCTGGGTGCTCAGTACTCAGGGTGCTCATTGCTCAGGGTGCTGGGTGCTCAGTACTCAGGGTTCTGGGTGCTCAGTGCTCAGGGTGCTCGGTGCTCAGTGCTCAGGGTGCTCAGTGCTCGGGGTGCTCGGAGCTCAGTACTCAGGGTGCTGGGTGCTCAGTGCTCGGGGTGCTGGGTTCTCAGTGCTCAGTACTCAGGGTGCTCGGTGCTCAGTGCTCAGGGTGCTCAGTGCTCGGGGTGCTCGGTGCTCAGTACTCAGGGTGCTGGGTGCTCAGTGCTCGGGTTGCTGGGTGCTCAGTGCTCAGTACTCAGGGTGCTGGGTGCTCAGTGCTCAGGGTGCTGTGTGCTCAGTGCTCAGGGTGCTGGGTGCTCAGTGCTCAGGGTGCTGGGTACTCAGTGCTCAGGGTGCTGGGTGCTCAGTACTCAGGGTGCTGGGTGCTCAGTACTCAGGGTGCTGGGTGCTCAGTGCTCGGGGTGCTATGTGCTCAGTGCTCGAGGTGCTGGGTGATCAATGCTCGGGGTGCTCGGTGCTCAGTACTCAGGGTGCTGGGTGCTCAGTGCTCGAGGTGCTCAGTACTCAGGGTGCTGTGTGTTCAGTGCTCAGGGTGCTGGGTGCTCAGTACTCAGGGTGCTCGGTGCTTAGTACTCAGGGTGCTGGGTGCTCAGTACTCCGGGTGCTGAGTGCTCAGTGCTCAAGGTGCTGGGTGCTCAGTACTCAGGGTGCTCATTGCTCATTGTTCAGGGTGCTCAGTACTCAGGGTGCTGGGTGCTCAGTGCTCAGGGTGCTCGGTGCTCGGGGCGCTGGGTGCTCAGTGCTCGGGGTGCTCGGAGCTCAGTACTCAGGGTGCTGGGTGCTCAGTGCTCAGGGTGCTCGGTGCTCAGTACTCAGGGTGCTGGGTGATCAGTGCTCGGGGTGCTCGGTGCTCAGTACGTTGGGTGCTCACTACTCAGGGTGCTGGGTGCTCAGTGCTCAGGGTGCTGGGTGCTCAGTGCTCAGGGTGCTGGGGGCTCAGTGCTCAGGGTGCTGAGTGCTCAGTGCTCAAGGTGCTGGGTGCTCAGTACTCAGGGTGCTCATTGCTCATTGTTCAGGGTGCTCAGTACTCAGGGTGCTGGGTGCTCAGTGCTCAGGGTGCTCGGTGCTCGGGGCGCTGGGTGCTCAGTGCTCGGGGTGCTCGGAGCTCAGTACTCAGGGTGCTGGGTGCTCAGTGCTCAGGGTGCTCGGTGCTCAGTACTCAGGGTGCTGGGTGCTCAGTGCTCGGGCTGCTCGGTGCTCAGTACGTTGGGTGCTCACTACTCAGGGTGTTGGGTGCTCAGTGCTCAGGGTGCTGGGTGCTCAGTGCTCAGGGTGCTCGGTGCTCAGTGCTCAGGGTGCTGGGTGCTCAGTACTCAGGGTGCTGGTTGCTCAGTACTCAGGGTGCTCAGTGCTCAGTACTCAGGGTGCTCAGTGCTCAGTACTCAGGGTGCTCAGTGCTCAGGGTGCTGGGTGCTCAGTCCTCAGGGTGCTGGGTGCTCAGTGCTCAGGGTGCTCGGTGCTCAGTGCTCAGGGTGCTCAGTGCTCGGGGTGCTCGGAGCTCAGTACTCAGGGTGCTGGGTGCTCAGTGCTCGGGGTGCTCGGTGCTCAGTACTCAGGGTGCTGGGTGCTCAGTGCTCGGGGTGCTGGGTGCTCAGTGCTCAGTACTCAGGGTCCTGGGTGCTCAGTGCTCAGGGTGCTGTGTGCTCAGTGCTCAGGGTGCTGGGTGCTCTGTGCTCAGGGTGCTGGGTACTCAGTGCTCAGGGTGCTGGGTGCTCAGTACTCAGGGTGCTGGGTGCTCAGTACTCAGGGTGCTGGGTGCTCAGTGCTCGGGGTGCTATGTGCTCAGTGCTCGCGGCGCTGGGTGCTCAGTGCTCGGGGTGCTCGGTGCTCAGTACTCAGGGTACTGGGTGCTCAGTGCTCGAGGTGCTCAGTACTCAGGGTGCTGTGTGTTTAGTGCTGAGGGTGCTGGGTGCTCAGTACTCAGGGTGCTCATTGCTCAGGGTGCTGGGTGCTCAGTACTCAGGGTTCTGGGTGCTCAGTGCTCAGGGTGCTCGGTGCTCAGTGCTCAGGGTGCTCAGTGCTCGGGGTGCTCGGAGCTCAGTACTCAGGGTGCTGGGTGCTCAGTGCTCGGGGTGCTGGGTTCTCAGTGCTCAGTACTCAGGGTGCTCGGTGCTCAGTGCTCAGGGTGCTCAGTGCTCGGGGTGCTCGGTGCTCAGTACTCAGGGTGCTGGGTGCTCAGTGCTCGGGTTGCTGGGTGCTCAGTGCTCAGTACTCAGGGTGCTGGGTGCTCAGTGCTCAGGGTGCTGTGTGCTCAGTGCTCAGGGTGCTGGGTGCTCAGTGCTCAGGGTGCTGGGTACTCAGTGCTCAGGGTGCTGGGTGCTCAGTACTCACGGTGCTGGGTGCTCAGTACTCAGGGTGCTGGGTGCTCAGTGCTCGGGGTGCTATGTGCTCAGTGCTCGCGGTGCTGGGTGATCAGTGCTCGGGGTGCTCGGTGCTCAGTACTCAGGGTGCTGGGTGCTCAGTGCTCGAGGTGCTCAGTACTCAGGGTGCTGTGTGTTCAGTGCTCAGGGTGCTGGGTGCTCAGTACTCAGGGTGCTCGGTGCTTAGTACTCAGGGTGCTGGGTGCTCAGTACTCCGGGTGCTGAGTGCTCAGTGCTCAAGGTGCTGGGTGCTCAGTACTCAGGGTGCTCATTGCTCATTGTTCAGGGTGCTCAGTACTCAGGGTGCTGGGTGCTCAGTGCTCAGGGTGCTCGGTGCTCGGGGCGCTGGGTGCTCAGTGCTCGGGGTGCTCGGAGCTCAGTACTCAGGGTGCTGGGTGCTCAGTGCTCAGGGTGCTCGGTGCTCAGTACTCAGGGTGCTGGGTGATCAGTGCTCGGGGTGCTCGGTGCTCAGTACGTTGGGTGCTCACTACTCAGGGTGCTGGGTGCTCAGTGCACAGGGTGCTGGGTGCTCAGTGCTCAGGGTGCTGGGTGCTCAGTGATCAGGGTGCTGAGTGCTCAGTGCTCAAGGTGCTGGGTGCTCAGTACTCAGGGTGCTCATTGCTCATTGTTCAGGGTGCTCAGTACTCAGGGTGCTGGGTGCTCTGTGCTCAGGGTGCTCGGTGCTCGGGGCGCTGGGTGCTCAGTGCTCGGGGTGCTCGGAGCTCAGTACTCAGGGTGCTGGGTGCTCAGTGCTCAGGGTGCTGGGTGCTCAGTACTCAGGGTGCTGGGTGCTCAGTCCTCAGGTTGCTGGGTGCTCAGTACTCAGGGTGCTGGGAGCTCAGTGCTCAGTGTGATCGGTGCTCAGTACTCAGGGTGCTCAGTACTCAGGGTGCTGGGTGCTCAGTGCTCGGGGTGCTGGGTGCTCAGTACTGAGGGTGCTGGGTGCTCAGTGCTTTGGGTTCTGGGTGCTCAGTGCTCAGGGAGCTGGGTGCTCAGTACTCAGGGTGCTGAGTGCTCAGTACTCAGGGTGCTGGGTGCTCAGTACTCAGGGTGCTGGGTGCTCAGTGCTCGGGGTGCTCGGTGCTCAGTACTCAGGGTGCTGAGTGCTCAGTACTCAGGGTGCTGGGTGCTCAGTACTCAGGGTGCTGGGTGCTCACTGCTCAGGGTGCTGGGTGATCAGTGCTCAGCGTGCTGGGTGCTCAGTGCTCAGGGTGCTGGGTGCTCAGTGCTCGGGGTGCTGGGTGCTCAGTACTCAGGGTGCTGGGTGCTCAGTGCTCGGGGTGCTCGGTGCTCAGTACGTTGGGTGCTCACTACTCAGGGTGTTGGGTGCTCAGTGCTCAGGGTGCTGGGTGCTCAGTGCTCAGGGTGCTCGGTGCTCAGTGCTCAGGGTGCTGGGTGCTCAGTACTCAGGGTGCTGGTTGCTCAGTACTCAGGGTGCTCAGTGCTCAGTACTCAGGGTGCTCAGTGCTCAGTACTCAGGGTGCTCAGTGCTCAGGGTGCTGGGTGCTCAGTCCTCAGGGTGCTGGGTGCTCAGTGCTCAGGGTGCTCGGTGCTCAGTGCTCAGGGTGCTCAGTGCTCGGGGTGCTCGGAGCTCAGTACTCAGGGTGCTGGGTGCTCAGTGCTCGGGATGCTCGGTGCTCAGTACTCAGGGTGCTGGGTGCTCAGTGCTCGGGGTGCTGGGTGCTCAGTGCTCAGTACTCAGGGTGCTGGGTGCTCAGTGCTCAGGGTGCTGTGTGCTCAGTGCTCAGGGTGCTGGGTGCTCTGTGCTCAGGGTGCTGGGTACTCAGTGCTCAGGGTGCTGGGTGCTCAGTACTCAGGGTGCTGGGTGCTCAGTACTCAGGGTGCTGGGTGCTCAGTGCTCGGGGTGCTATGTGCTCAGTGCTCGCGGCGCTGGGTGCTCAGTGCTCGGGGTGCTCGGTGCTCAGTACTCAGGGTACTGGGTGCTCAGTGCTCGAGGTGCTCAGTACTCAGGGTGCTGTGTGTTTAGTGCTGAGGGTGCTGGGTGCTCAGTACTCAGGGTGCTCATTGCTCAGGGTGCTGGGTGCTCAGTACTCAGGGTTCTGGGTGCTCAGTGCTCAGGGTGCTCGGTGCTCAGTGCTCAGGGTGCTCAGTGCTCGGGGTGCTCGGAGCTCAGTACTCAGGGTGCTGGGTGCTCAGTGCTCGGGGTGCTGGGTTCTCAGTGCTCAGTACTCAGGGTGCTCGGTGCTCAGTGCTCAGGGTGCTCAGTGCTCGGGGTGCTCGGTGCTCAGTACTCAGGGTGCTGGGTGCTCAGTGCTCGGGTTGCTGGGTGCTCAGTGCTCAGTACTCAGGGTGCTGGGTGCTCAGTGCTCAGGGTGCTGTGTGCTCAGTGCTCAGGGTGCTGGGTGCTCAGTGCTCAGGGTGCTGGGTACTCAGTGCTCAGGGTGCTGGGTGCTCAGTACTCAGGGTGCTGGGTGCTCAGTACTCAGGGTGCTGGGTGCTCAGTGCTCGGGGTGCTATGTGCTCAGTGCTCGAGGTGCTGGGTGATCAATGCTCGGGGTGCTCGGTGCTCAGTACTCAGGGTGCTGGGTGCTCAGTGCTCGAGGTGCTCAGTACTCAGGGTGCTGTGTGTTCAGTGCTCAGGGTGCTGGGTGCTCAGTACTCAGGGTGCTCGGTGCTTAGTACTCAGGGTGCTGGGTGCTCAGTACTCCGGGTGCTGAGTGCTCAGTGCTCAAGGTGCTGGGTGCTCAGTACTCAGGGTGCTCATTGCTCATTGTTCAGGGTGCTCAGTACTCAGGGTGCTGGGTGCTCAGTGCTCAGGGTGCTCGGTGCTCGGGGCGCTGGGTGCTCAGTGCTCGGGGTGCTCGGAGCTCAGTACTCAGGGTGCTGGGTGCTCAGTGCTCAGGGTGCTCGGTGCTCAGTACTCAGGGTGCTGGGTGATCAGTGCTCGGGGTGCTCGGTGCTCAGTACGTTGGGTGCTCACTACTCAGGGTGCTGGGTGCTCAGTGCTCAGGGTGCTGGGTGCTCAGTGCTCAGGGTGCTGGGGGCTCAGTGCTCAGGGTGCTGAGTGCTCAGTGCTCAAGGTGCTGGGTGCTCAGTACTCAGGGTGCTCATTGCTCATTGTTCAGGGTGCTCAGTACTCAGGGTGCTGGGAGCTCAGTGCTCAGGGTGCTCGGTGCTCGGGGCGCTGGGTGCTCAGTGCTCGGGGTGCTCGGAGCTCAGTACTCAGGGTGCTGGGTGCTCAGTGCTCAGGGTGCTCGGTGCTCAGTACTCAGGGTGCTGGGTGCTCAGTGCTCGGGCTGCTCGGTGCTCAGTACGTTGGGTGCTCACTACTCAGGGTGTTGGGTGCTCAGTGCTCAGGGTGCTGGGTGCTCAGTGCTCAGGGTGCTCGGTGCTCAGTGCTCAGGGTGCTGGGTGCTCAGTACTCAGAGTGCTGGTTGCTCAGTACTCAGGGTGCTCAGTGCTCAGTACTCAGGGTGCTCAGTGCTCAGTACTCAGGGTGCTCAGTGCTCAGGGTGCTGGGTGCTCAGTCCTCAGGGTGCTGGGTGCTCAGTGCTCAGGGTGCTCGGTGCTCAGTGCTCAGGGTGCTCAGTGCTCGGGGTGCTCGGAGCTCAGTACTCAGGGTGCTGGGTGCTCAGTGCTCGTTGTGCTCGGTGCTCAGTACTCAGGGTGCTGGGTGCTCAGTGCTCGGGGTGCTGGGTGCTCAGTGCTCAGTACTCAGGGTGCTGGGTGCTCAGTGCTCAGGGTGCTGTGTGCTCAGTGCTCAGGGTGCTGGGTGCTCTGTGCTCAGGGTGCTGGGTACTCAGTGCTCAGGGTGCTGGGTGCTCAGTACTCAGGGTGCTGGGTGCTCAGTACTCAGGGTGCTGGGTGCTCAGTGCTCGGGGTGCTATGTGCTCAGTGCTCGCGGCGCTGGGTGCTCAGTGCTCGGGGTGCTCGGTGCTCAGTACTCAGGGTACTGGGTGCTCAGTGCTCGAGGTGCTCAGTACTCAGGGTGCTGTGTGTTTAGTGCTGAGGGTGCTGGGTGCTCAGTACTCAGGGTGCTCATTGCTCAGGGTGCTGGGTGCTCAGTACTCAGGGTTCTGGGTGCTCAGTGCTCAGGGTGCTCGGTGCTCAGTGCTCAGGGTGCTCAGTGCTCGGGGTGCTCGGAGCTCAGTACTCAGGGTGCTGGGTGCTCAGTGCTCGGGGTGCTGGGTTCTCAGTGCTCAGTACTCAGGGTGCTCGGTGCTCAGTGCTCAGGGTGCTCAGTGCTCGGGGTGCTTGGTGCTCAGTACTCAGGGTGCTGGGTGCTCAGTGCTCGGGTTGCTGGGTGCTCAGTGCTCAGTACTCAGGGTGCTGGGTGCTCAGTGCTCAGGGTGCTGTGTGCTCAGTGCTCAGGGTGCTGGGTGCTCAGTGCTCAGGGTGCTGGGTACTCAGTGCTCAGGGTGCTGGGTGCTCAGTACTCAGGGTGCTGGGTGCTCAGTACTCAGGGTGCTGGGTGCTCAGTGCTCGGGGTGCTATGTGCTCAGTGCTCGCGGTGCTGGGTGATCAGTGCTCGGGGTGCTCGGTGCTCAGTACTCAGGGTGCTGGGTGCTCAGTGCTCGAGGTGCTCAGTACTCAGGGTGCTGTGTGTTCAGTGCTCAGGGTGCTGGGTGCTCAGTACTCAGGGTGCTCGGTGCTTAGTACTCAGGGTGCTGGGTGCTCAGTACTCCGGGTGCTGAGTGCTCAGTGCTCAAGGTGCTGGGTGCTCAGTACTCAGGGTGCTCATTGCTCATTGTTCAGGGTGCTCAGTACTCAGGGTGCTGGGTGCTCAGTGCTCAGGGTGCTCGGTGCTCGGGGCGCTGGGTGCTCAGTGCTCGGGGTGCTCGGAGCTCAGTACTCAGGGTGCTGGGTGCTCAGTGCTCAGGGTGCTCGGTGCTCAGTACTCAGGGTGCTGGGTGATCAGTGCTCGGGGTGCTCGGTGCTCAGTACGTTGGGTGCTCACTACTCAGGGTGCTGGGTGCTCAGTGCACAGGGTGCTGGGTGCTCAGTGCTCAGGGTGCTGGGTGCTCAGTGATCAGGGTGCTGAGTGCTCAGTGCTCAAGGTGCTGGGTGCTCAGTACTCAGGGTGCTCATTGCTCATTGTTCAGGGTGCTCAGTACTCAGGGTGCTGGGTGCTCTGTGCTCAGGGTGCTCGGTGCTCGGGGCGCTGGGTGCTCAGTGCTCGGGGTGCTCGGAGCTCAGTACTCAGGGTGCTGGGTGCTCAGTGCTCAGGGTGCTCGGGGCTCAGTACTCAGGGTGCTGGGTGCTCAGTGCTCGGGCTGCTCGGTGCTCAGTACGTTGGGTGCTCACTACTCAGGGTGCTGGGTGCTCAGTGCTTAGGGTGCTGGGTGCTCAGTGCTCAGGGTGCTGGGTGCTCAGTGCTCAGGGTGCTGGGTGCTCAGTACTCAGGGTGCTGGGTGCTCAGTGCTCGGGGTGCTGGGTGCTCAGTGCTCAGGGTGCTGGGTGCTCAGTACTCAGGGTGCTGGGTGCTCAGTACTCGGGGTGCTGGGTGCTCAGTACTCAGGGTGCTGCGTGCTCAGTACTCAGGGTGCTGGGTGCTCAGTGCTCGGGGTGCTGGGTGCTCAGTGCTCAGGGTGCTGGGTGCTCAGTACTCAGGGTGCTGGGTGCTCAGTACTCGGGGTGCTGGGTGCTCAGTACTCAGGGTGCTGGGTGCTCAGTACTCCGGGTGCTGAGTGCTCAGTGCTCAAGGTGCTGGGTGCTCAGTACTCAGGGTGCTCATTGCTCATTGTTCAGGGTGCTCAGTACTCAGGGTGCTGGGTGCTCAGTGCTCAGGGTGCTCGGTGCTCGGGGCGCTGGGTGCTCAGTGCTCGGGGTGCTCGGAGCTCAGTACTCAGGGTGCTGGGTGCTCAGTGCTCAGGGTGCTCGGTGCTCAGTACTCAGGGTGCTGGGTGCTCAGTGCTCGAGGTGCTCGGTGCTCAGTACGTTGGGTGCTCACTACTCAGGGTGCTGGGTGCTCAGTGCTCAGGGTGCTGGGTGCTCAGTGCTCAGGGTGCTGGGTGCTCAGTGCTCAGGGTGCTGGGTGCTCAGTACTCAGGGTGCTGGGTGCTCAGTGCTCGGGGTGCTGGGTGCTCTGTGCTCAGGGTGCTGGGTGCTCAGTACTCAGGGTGCTGGGTGCTCAGTACTCGGGGTGCTGGGTGCTCAGTACTCAGGGTGCTGGGTGCTCAGTACTCAGGGTGCTGGGTGCTCAGTACTCGGGTGCTGGGTGCTCAGTGCTCAGGGTGCTGGGTGCTCAGTGCTCGGGGTGCTGGGTGCTCAGTGCTCAGTACTCAGGGTGCTGGGTGCTTAGTGCTCGGGGTGCTGGGTGCTCAGTGATCAGTACTCAGGGTGCTGGGTGCTCAGTACTCAGGGTGCTGGGTGCTCAGTGCTCAGGGTGCTGGGTACTCAGTGCTCAATGTGCTGGGTGCTCAGTACTCAGGGTGCTCAGTGCTCAGTACTCGGGGTGCTGGATGCTCAGTGCTCAGGGTGCTCAGTGCTCAGTACTCGGGGTGCTGGGTGCTCAGTGCTCAGCGCTCGGGGTGCTGGGTGCTCAGTGCTCGGGGCGCTGGGTGCTCTGTGCTCGGGGTGCTGTGTGCTCAATACTCGGGGTGCTGGGTGCTCAGTGCTCAAGGTGCTCAGTGCTCAGTACTCAGTGCTCAGGGTGCTCAGTGCTCAGTGCTCAGGGTGCTGGGTGTTCAGTACTCAGGGTGCTGGGTGCTCAGTACTCAGGGTGCTGGGTGCTCAGTGCTCAGGGTGCTGGGTGCTCAGTGCTCGGGGCGCTGGGTGCTCAGTACTCAGGGTGCTGGGTGCTTAGTACTTGGGGTGCTGGGTGCTTAGTGCTCAGGGTGCTGGGTGCTCAGTAGTCAGGGTGCTGGGTGCTCAGTGCTCAGGGTGCTCGGTGCTCGGAGCGCTGGGTGCTCAGTGCTCGGGGTGCTGGGTGCTCAGTGCTCGGGGTTCTCGGTGCTCAGTACGTTGGGTGCTCACTACTCAGGGTGCTGGGTGCTCAGTGCTCAGGGTGCTGGGTGCTCAGTGCTCAGGGTGCTCAGTGGTCAGTGCTCAGGGTGCTGGGTGTTCAGTACTCAGGGTGCTGCCTGCTCAGTACTCAGGGTGCTGGGTGCTCAGTGCTCAGGGTGCTGGGTGCTCAGTACTCGGGGTGCTCGGTGCTCAGTGCTCAGGGTGCTGGGTGCTCAGTACTCAGGGTGCTGGGTACTCAGTGCTTAGGGTGCTCGGTGCTCAGTACTCGGGGTGCTGGGTGCTCAATCTCGGGGTGCTGGGTGCTCAGTGTTCAGGGTGCTGGGTGCTCAGTACTCAGGGTGCTGGGTGCTCAGTGCTCAGGGTGCTGGGTGCTCAGTATTCAGGGTGCTGGGTGCTCAGTCCTCAGGTTGCTGGGTGCTCAGTACTCAGGGTGCTGGGAGCTCAGTGCTCAGTGTGATCGGTGCTCAGTACTCAGGGTGCTCAGTACTCAGGGTGCTGGGTGCTCAGTGCTCGGGGTGCTGGGTGCTCAGTACTGAGGGTGCTGGGTGCTCAGTGCTTTGGGTTCTGGGTGCTCAGTGCTCAGGGAGCTGGGTGCTCAGTACTCAGGGTGCTGAGTGCTCAGTACTCAGGGTGCTGGGTGCTCAGTACTCAGGGTGCTGGGTGCTCAGTGCTCGGGGTGCTCGGTGCTCAGTACTCAGGGTGCTGAGTGCTCAGTACTCAGGGTGCTGGGTGCTCAGTACTCAGGGTGCTGGGTGCTCACTGCTCAGGGTGCTGGGTGATCAGTGCTCAGGGTGCTGGGTGCTCAGTGCTCAGGGTGCTGGGTGCTCAGTGCTCGGGGTGCTGGGTGCTCAGTACTCAGGGTGCTGGGTGCTCAGTGCTCGGGGTGCTCGGTGCTCAGTACGTTGGGTGCTCACTACTCAGGGTGTTGGGTGCTCAGTGCTCAGGGTGCTGGGTGCTCAGTGCTCAGGGTGCTCGGTGCTCAGTGCTCAGGGTGCTGGGTGCTCAGTACTCAGGGTGCTGGTTGCTCAGTACTCAGGGTGCTCAGTGCTCAGTACTCAGGGTGCTCAGTGCTCAGTACTCAGGGTGCTCAGTGCTCAGGGTGCTGGGTGCTCAGTCCTCAGGGTGCTGGGTGCTCAGTGCTCAGGGTGCTCGGTGCTCAGTGCTCAGGGTGCTCAGTGCTCGGGGTGCTCGGACCTCAGTACTCAGGGTGCTGGGTGCTCAGTGCTCGGGGTGCTCGGTGCTCAGTACTCAGGGTGCTGGGTGCTCAGTGCTCGGGGTGCTGGGTGCTCAGTGCTCAGTACTCAGGGTGCTGGGTGCTCAGTGCTCAGGGTGCTGTGTGCTCAGTGCTCAGGGTGCTGGGTGCTCTGTGCTCAGGGTGCTGGGTACTCAGTGCTCAGGGTGCTGGGTGCTCAGTACTCAGGGTGCTGGGTGCTCAGTACTCAGGGTGCTGGGTGCTCAGTGCTCGGGGTGCTATGTGCTCAGTGCTCGCGGCGCTGGGTGCTCAGTGCTCGGGGTGCTCGGTGCTCAGTACTCAGGGTACTGGGTGCTCAGTGCTCGAGGTGCTCAGTACTCAGGGTGCTGTGTGTTTAGTGCTGAGGGTGCTGGGTGCTCAGTACTCAGGGTGCTCATTGCTCAGGGTGCTGGGTGCTCAGTACTCAGGGTTCTGGGTGCTCAGTGCTCAGGGTGCTCGGTGCTCAGTGCTCAGGGTGCTCAGTGCTCGGGGTGCTCGGAGCTCAGTACTCAGGGTGCTGGGTGCTCAGTGCTCGGGGTGCTGGGTTCTCAGTGCTCAGTACTCAGGGTGCTCGGTGCTCAGTGCTCAGGGTGCTCAGTGCTCGGGGTGCTCGGTGCTCAGTACTCAGGGTGCTGGGTGCTCAGTGCTCGGGTTGCTGGGTGCTCAGTGCTCAGTACTCAGGGTGCTGGGTGCTCAGTGCTCAGGGTGCTGTGTGCTCAGTGCTCAGGGTGCTGGGTGCTCAGTGCTCAGGGTGCTGGGTACTCAGTGCTCAGGGTGCTGGGTGCTCAGTACTCAGGGTGCTGGGTGCTCAGTACTCAGGGTGCTGGGTGCTCAGTGCTCGGGGTGCTATGTGCTCAGTGCTCGCGGTGCTGGGTGATCAGTGCTCGGGGTGCTCGGTGCTCAGTACTCAGGGTGCTGGGTGCTCAGTGCTCGAGGTGCTCAGTACTCAGGGTGCTGTGTGTTCAGTTCTCAGGGTGCTGGGTGCTCAGTACTCAGGGTGCTCGGTGCTTAGTACTCAGGGTGCTGGGTGCTCAGTACTCCGGGTTCTGAGTGCTCAGTGCTCAAGGTGCTGGGTGCTCAGTACTCAGGGTGCTCATTGCTCATTGTTCAGGGTGCTCAGTACTCAGGGTGCTGGGTGCTCAGTGCTCAGGGTGCTCGGTGCTCGGGGCGCTGGGTGCTCAGTGCTCGGGGTGCTCGGAGCTCAGTACTCAGGGTGCTGGGTGCTCAGTGCTCAGGGTGCTCGGTGCTCAGTACTCAGGGTGCTGGGTGATCAGTGCTCGGGGTGCTCGGTGCTCAGTACGTTGGGTGCTCACTACTCAGGGTGCTGGGAGCTCAGTGCTCAGGGTGCTGGGTGCTCAGTGCTCAGGGTGCTGGGTGCTCAGTGCTCAGGGTGCTGAGTGCTCAGTGCTCAAGGTGCTGGGTGCTCAGTACTCAGGGTGCTCATTGCTCATTGTTCAGGGTGCTCAGTACTCAGGGTGCTGGGTGCTCAGTGCTCAGGGTGCTCGGTGCTCGGGGCGCTGGGTGCTCAGTGCTCGGGGTGCTCGGAGCTCAGTACTCAGGGTGCTGGGTGCTCAGTGCTCAGGGTGCTCGGTGCTCAGTACTCAGGGTGCTGGGTGCTCAGTGCTCGGGCTGCTCGGTGCTCAGTACGTTGGGTGCTCACTACTCAGGGTGCTGGGTGCTCAGTGCTCAGGGTGCTGGGTGCTCAGTGCTCAGGGTGCTCAGTGGTCAGTGCTCAGGGTGCTGGGTGTTCAGTACTCAGGGTGCTGCCTGCTCAGTACTCAGGGTGCTGGGTGCTCAGTGCTCAGGGTGCTGGGTGCTCAGTACTCGGGGTGCTCGGTGCTCAGTGCTCAGGGTGCTGGGTGCTCAGTACTCAGGGTGCTGGGTACTCAGTGCTTAGGGTGCTCGGTGCTCAGTACTCGGGGTGCTGGGTGCTCAATCTCGGGGTGCTGGGTGCTCAGTGTTCAGGGTGCTGGGTGCTCAGTACTCAGGGTGCTGGGTGCTCAGTGCTCAGGGTGCTGGGTGCTCAGTACTCAGGGTGCTGGGTGCTCAGTCCTCAGGTTGCTGGGTGCTCAGTACTCAGGGTGCTGGGAGCTCAGTGCTCAGTGTGATCGGTGCTCAGTACTCAGGGTGCTCAGTACTCAGGGTGCTGGGTGCTCAGTGCTCGGGGTGCTGGGTGCTCAGTACTGAGGGTGCTGGTTGCTCAGTGCTTTGGGTTCTGGGTGCTCAGTGCTCAGGGAGCTGGGTGCTCAGTACTCAGGGTGCTGAGTGCTCAGTACTCAGGGTGCTGGGTGCTCAGTACTCAGGGTGCTGGGTGCTCAGTGCTCGGGGTGCTCGGTGCTCAGTACTCAGGGTGCTGAGTGCTCAGTACTCTGGGTGCTGGGTGCTCAGTACTCAGGGTGCTGGGTGCTCACTGCTCAGGGTGCTGGGTGATCAGTGCTCAGGGTGCTGGGTGCTCAGTGCTCAGGGTGCTGGGTGCTCAGTGCTCGGGGTGCTGGGTGCTCAGTACTCAGGGTGCTGGGTGCTCAGTGCTCGGGGTGCTCGGTGCTCAGTACGTTGGGTGCTCACTACTCAGGGTGTTGGGTGCTCAGTGCTCAGGGTGCTGGGTGCTCAGTGCTCAGGGTGCTCGGTGCTCAGTGCTCAGGGTGCTGGGTGCTCAGTACTCAGGGTGCTGGTTGCTCAGTACTCAGGGTGCTCAGTGCTCAGTACTCAGGGTGCTCAGTGCTCAGTACTCAGGGTGCTCAGTGCTCAGGGTGCTGGGTGCTCAGTCCTCAGGGTGCTGGGTGCTCAGTGCTCAGGGTGCTCGGTGCTCAGTGCTCAGGGTGCTCAGTGCTCGGGGTGCTCGGAGCTCAGTACTCAGGGTGCTGGGTGCTCAGTGCTCGGGGTGCTCGGTGCTCAGTACTCAGGGTGCTGGGTGCTCAGTGCTCGGGGTGCTGGGTGCTCAGTGCTCAGTACTCAGGGTGCTGGGTGCTCAGTGCTCAGGGTGCTGTGTGCTCAGTGCTCAGGGTGCTGGGTGCTCTGTGCTCAGGGTGCTGGGTACTCAGTGCTCAGGGTGCTGGGTGCTCAGTACTCAGGGTGCTGGGTGCTCAGTACTCAGGGTGCTGGGTGCTCAGTGCTCGGGGTGCTGGGTGCTCAGTACTCAGGGTGCTCAGTGCTCAGTACTCGGGGTGCTGGGTGCTCATTGCTCAGGGTGCTGGGTGCTCAGTACTCAGGGTTCTGGGTGCTCAGTGCTCAGGGTGCTCGGTGCTCAGTGCTCAGGGTGCTCAGTGCTCGGGGTGCTCGGAGCTCAGTACTCAGGGTGCTGGGTGCTCAGTGCTCGGGGTGCTGGGTTCTCAGTGCTCAGTACTCAGGGTGCTCGGTGCTCAGTGCTCAGGGTGCTCAGTGCTCGGGGTGCTCGGTGCTCAGTACTCAGGGTGCTGGGTGCTCAGTGCTCGGGTTGCTGGGTGCTCAGTGCTCAGTACTCAGGGTGCTGGGTGCTCAGTGCTCAGGGTGCTGTGTGCTCAGTGCTCAGGGTGCTGGGTGCTCAGTGCTCAGGGTGCTGGGTACTCAGTGCTCAGGGTGCTGGGTGCTCAGTACTCAGGGTGCTGGGTGCTCAGTACTCAGGGTGCTGGGTGCTCAGTGCTCGGGGTGCTATGTGCTCAGTGCTCGCGGTGCTGGGTGATCAGTGCTCGGGGTGCTCGGTGCTCAGTACTCAGGGTGCTGGGTGCTCAGTGCTCGAGGTGCTCAGTACTCAGGGTGCTGTGTGTTCAGTGCTCAGGGTGCTGGGTGCTCAGTACTCAGGGTGCTCGGTGCTTAGTACTCAGGGTGCTGGGTGCTCAGTACTCCGGGTGCTGAGTGCTCAGTGCTCAAGGTGCTGGGTGCTCAGTACTCAGGGTGCTCATTGCTCATTGTTCAGGGTGCTCAGTACTCAGGGTGCTGGGTGCTCAGTGCTCAGGGTGCTCGGTGCTCGGGGCGCTGGGTGCTCAGTGCTCGGGGTGCTCGGAGCTCAGTACTCAGGGTGCTGGGTGCTCAGTGCTCAGGGTGCTCGGTGCTCAGTACTCAGGGTGCTGGGTGATCAGTGCTCGGGGTGCTCGGTGCTCAGTACGTTGGGTGCTCACTACTCAGGGTGCTGGGTGCTCAGTGCTCAGGGTGCTGGGTGCTCAGTGCTCAGGGTGCTGGGTGCTCAGTGCTCAGGGTGCTGAGTGCTCAGTGCTCAAGGTGCTGGGTGCTCAGTACTCAGGGTGCTCATTGCTCATTGTTCAGGGTGCTCAGTACTCAGGGTGCTGGGTGCTCAGTGCTCAGGGTGCTCGGTGCTCGGGGCGCTGGGTGCTCAGTGCTCGGGGTGCTCGGAGCTCAGTACTCAGGGTGCTGGGTGCTCAGTGCTCAGGGTGCTCGGTGCTCAGTACTCAGGGTGCTGGGTGCTCAGTGCTCGGGCTGCTCGGTGCTCAGTACGTTGGGTGCTCACTACTCAGGGTGCTGGGTGCTCAGTGCTTAGGGTGCTGGGTGCTCAGTGCTCAGGGTGCTGGGTGCTCAGTGCTCAGGGTGCTGGGTGCTCAGTACTCAGGGTGCTGGGTGCTCAGTGCTCGGGGTGCTGGGTGCTCAGTGCTCAGGGTGCTGGGTGCTCAGTACTCAGGGTGCTGGGTGCTCAGTACTCGGGGTGCTGGGTGCTCAGTACTCAGGGTGCTGCGTGCTCAGTACTCAGGGTGCTGGGTGCTCAGTGCTCGGGGTGCTGGGTGCTCAGTGCTCAGGGTGCTGGGTGCTCAGTACTCAGGGTGCTGGGTGCTCAGTACTCGGGGTGCTGGGTGCTCAGTACTCAGGGTGCTGGGTGCTCAGTACTCCGGGTGCTGAGTGCTCAGTGCTCAAGGTGCTGGGTGCTCAGTACTCAGGGTGCTCATTGCTCATTGTTCAGGGTGCTCAGTACTCAGGGTGCTGGGTGCTCAGTGCTCAGGGTGCTCGGTGCTCGGGGCGCTGGGTGCTCAGTGCTCGGGGTGCTCGGAGCTCAGTACTCAGGGTGCTGGGTGCTCAGTGCTCAGGGTGCTCGGTGCTCAGTACTCAGGGTGCTGGGTGCTCAGTGCTCGGGGTGCTCGGTGCTCAGTACGTTGGGTGCTCACTACTCAGGGTGCTGGGTGCTCAGTGCTCAGGGTGCTGGGTGCTCAGTGCTCAGGGTGCTGGGTGCTCAGTGCTCAGGGTGCTGGGTGCTCAGTACTCAGGGTGCTGGGTGCTCAGTGCTCGGGGTGCTGGGTGCTCTGTGCTCAGGGTGCTGGGTGCTCAGTATTCAGGGTGCTGGGTGCTCAGTACTCGGGGTGCTGGGTGCTCAGTACTCAGGGTGCTGGGTGCTCAGTACTCAGGGTGCTGGGTGCTCAGTACTCGGGTGCTGGGTGCTCAGTGCTCAGGGTGCTGGGTGCTCAGTGCTCGGGGTGCTGGGTGCTCAGTGCTCAGTACTCAGGGTGCTGGGTGCTCAGTGCTCGGGGTGCTGGGTGCTCAGTGATCAGTACTCAGGGTGCTGGGTGCTCAGAACTCAGGGTGCTGGGTGCTCAGTGCTCAGGGTGCTGGGTACTCAGTGCTCAATGTGCTGGGTGCTCAGTACTCAGTGTGCTCAGTGCTCAGTACTCGGGGTGCTGGATGCTCAGTGCTCAGGGTGCTCAGTGCTCAGTACTCGGGGTGCTGGGTGCTCAGTGCTCAGCGCTCGGGGTGCTGGGTGCTCAGTGCTCGGGGCGCTGGGTGCTCTGTGCTCGGGGTGCTGTGTGCTCAATACTCGGGGTGCTGGGTGCTCAGTGCTCAAGGTGCTCAGTGCTCAGTACTCAGTGCTCAGGGTGCTCAGTGCTCAGTGCTCAGGGTGCTGGGTGTTCAGTACTCAGGGTGCTGGGTGCTCAGTACTCAGGGTGCTGGGTGCTCAGTGCTCAGGGTGCTGGGTGCTCAGTGCTCGGGGCGCTGGGTGCTCAGTACTCAGTGTGCTGGGTGCTTAGTACTTGGGGTGCTGGGTGCTTAGTGCTCAGGGTGCTGGGTGCTCAGTAGTCAGGGTGCTGGGTGCTCAGTGCTCAGGGTGCTCGGTGCTCGGGGCGCTGGGTGCTCAGTGCTCGGGGTGCTGGGTGCTCAGTGCTCGGGGTTCTCGGTGCTCAGTACGTTGGGTGCTCACTACTCAGGGTGCTGTGTGCTCAGAGCTCGGGGTGCTCGGTGCTCAGTACTCAGGGTGCTGGGTGCTCAGTGCTCGGGGTGCTCGGTGCTCAGTACGTTGGGTGCTCACTACTCAGGGTGCTGTGTGCTCAGTGCTCAGGGTGCTGGGTGCTCAGTGCTCAGGGTGCTGGGTGCTCAGTGCTCAGGGTGCTGGGTGCTCAGTACTCAGGGTGCTGGGTGCTCAGTGCTCAGGGTGCTGGGTGCTCAGTGCTCAGGGTGCTGGGTGCTCAGTGCTCAGGGTGCTGGGTGCTCAGTACTTGGGGTGCTGGGTGCTCAGTGCTCGGGGTGCTGGGTACTCAGTACTCAGGGTGCTGGGTGCTCAGTACTCAGGGTGCTGGGTGCTCAGTACTCAGGGTGCTGGGTGCTCAGTACTCAGGGTGCTGGGTGCTCAGTGCTCGGGGTGCTCGGTGCTCAATACGTTGGGTGCTCACTACTCAGGGTGCTGGGTGCTCAGTGCTCAGGGTGCTGGGTGCTCAGTGCTCAGGGTGCTGGGTGCTCAGTGCTCAGGGTGCTGAGTGCTCAGTGCTCAAGGTGCTGGGTGCTCAGTACTCAGGGTGCTCATTGCTCATTGTTCAGGGTGATCAGTACTCAGGGTGCTGGGTGCTCAGTGCTCAGGGTGCTCGGTGCTCGGGGCGCTGGGTGCTCAGTGCTCGGGGTGCTCGGAGCTCAGTACTCAGGGTGCTGGGTGCTCAGTGCTCAGGGTGCTCGGTGCTCAGTACTCAGGGTGCTGGGTGCTCAGTGCTCGGGCTGCTCGGTGCTCAGTACGTTGGGTGCTCACTACTCAGGGTGCTGGGTGCTCAGTGCTTAGGGTGCTGGGTGCTCAGTGCTCAGGGTGCTGGGTGCTCAGTGCTCAGGGTGCTGGGTGCTCAGTACTCAGGGTGCTGGGTGCTCAGTGCTCGGGGTGCTGGGTGCTCTGTGCTCAGGGTGCTGGGTGCTCAGTACTCAGGGTGCTGGGTGCTCAGTACTCGGGGTGCTGGGTGCTCAGTACTCAGGGTGCTGGGCGCTCAGTACTCAGGGTGCTGGGTGCTCAGTACTCAGGGTGCTGGGTGCTCAGTGGTCGGGGTGCTGGGTGCTCAGTGCTCAGGGTGCTGGGTGCTCAGTACTCAGGGTGCTGGGTGCTCAGTTCTCGGGGTGCTGGGTGCTCAGTACTCAGGGTGCTGGGTGCTCAGTACTCCGGGTGCTGAGTGCTCAGTGCTCAAGGTGCTGGGTGCTCAGTACTCAGGGTGCTCATTGCTCATTGTTCAGGGTGCTCAGTACTCAGGGTGCTGGGTGCTCAGTGCTCAGGGTGCTCGGTGCTCGGGGCGCTGGGTGCTCAGTGCTCGGGGTGCTCGGAGCTCAGTACTCAGGGTGCTGGGTGCTCAGTGCTCAGGGTGCTCGGTGCTCAGTACTCAGGGTGCTGTGTGCTCAGTGCTCGGGGTGCTCGGTGCTCAGTACGTTGGGTGCTCACTACTCAGGGTGCTGGGTGCTCAGTGCTCAGGGTGCTGGGTGCTCAGTGCTCAGGGTGCTGGGTGCTCAGTGCTCAGGGTGCTGGGTGCTCAATACTCAGGGTGCTGGGTGCTCAGTGCTCGGGGTGCTGGGTGCTCAGTGCTCAGGGTGCTGGGTGCTCAGTACTCAGGGTGCTGGGTGCTCAGTACTCGGGGTGCTGGGTGCTCAGTACTCAGGGTGCTCGGTGCTCAGTACTCAGGGTGCTGGGTGCTCAGTACTCGGGTGCTGGGTGCTCAGTGCTCAGGGTGCTGGGTGCTCAGTGCTCGGGGTGCTGGGTGCTCAGTGATCAGTACTCAGGGTGCTGGATGCTCAGTGCTCAGGGTGCTGGGTGCTCAGTGATCAGGGTGCTGGGTACTCAGTGCTCAATGTGCTGGGTGCTCAGTACTCAGGGTGCTCAGTGCTCAGTACTCGGGGTGCTGGGTGCTCAGTGCTCAGCGCTCGGGGTGCTGGGTGCTCAGTGCTCGGGGCGCTGGGTGCTCAGTACTCAGGGTGCTGGGTGCTCAGTGCTGAGGGTGCTGGGTGCTCAGTGCTCGGGGCGCAGGGTGCTCAGTACTCAGGGTGCTGGGTGCTCAGTGCTTGGGGTGCTGGGTGCTCAGTGCTCAGGGTGCTGGGTGCTCAGTAGTCAGGGTGCTGGGTGCTCAGTGCTCAGGGTGCTCGGTGCTCGGGGCGCTGGGTGCTCAGTGCTCGGGGTGCTGGGTGCTCAGTGCTCGGGGTTCTCGGTGCTCAGTACGTTGGGTGCTCACTACTCAGGGTGCTGTGTGCTCAGTGCTCAGGGTGCTGGGTGCTCAGTGCTCAGGGTGCTGGGTGCTCAGTGCTCAGGGTGCTGGGTGCTCAGTACTCAGGGTGCTGGGTGCTCAGTGCTCAGGGTGCTGGGTGCTCAGTGCTCAGGGTGCTGGGTGCTCAGTGCTCAGGGTGCTGGGTGCTCAGTACTTGGGGTGCTGGGTGCTCAGTGCTCGGGGTGCTGGGTGCTCAGTACTCAGGGTGCTGGGTGCTCAGTACTCAGGGTGCTGGGTGCTCAGTACTCAGGGTGCTGGGTGCTCAGTACTCGGGTGCTGGGTGCTCAGTGCTCAGGGTGCTGGGTGCTCAGTGCTCAGGGTGCTGGGTGCTCAGTGCTCGGGGTGCTGGGTGCTCAGTGCTCAGTACTCAGGGTGCTGGGTGCTCAGTGCTCAGTACTCAGGGTGCTGGGTGCTCAGTGCTCAGGGTGCTGGGTGCTCAGTGCTCAGGGTGCTGGGTGCTCAGTGCTCGGGGTGCTGGGTGCTCAGTGCTCAGTACTCAGGGTGCTGGGTGCTCAGTGCTCGGGGTGCTGGGTGCTCAGTGCTCAGTACTCAGGGTGCTGGGTGCTAAGTGCTCGGGGTGCTGGGTGCTCAGTGCTCGGTGTGCTGGGCGCTCAGTACTCGGGGTGCTGGGTGCTCAGTACTCAGGGTGTTGGGTGCTCAGTACTCCGGGTGCTGGGTGCTCAGTTCTCGGGGTGCTCGGTGCTCAGTACTCAGTGATCAGGCTGCTGGGTGCTCATTCTCGGGGTGCTGGGTGCTCAGTGCTCGGGGTGCTGGGTGCTCAGTACTCAGGGTGCTGGGTGCTCAGTGCTCAGGGTGCTGGGTGCACAGTACTCAGGGTGCTGGGTGCTCAGTGCTCAGGGTGCTGGGTGCTCAGTATTCAGGGTGCTGGGTGCTCAGTGCTCAGGGTGCTGGGTGCTCAGTACTCAGGGTGCTGGGAGCTCAGTGCTCAGGGTGATCGGTGCTCAGTACTCAGGGTGCTCAGTACTCAGGGTGCTGGGTGCTCAGTGCTCGGGGTGCTGGGTGCTCAGTATTCAGGGTGCTGGGTGCTCAATGCTTTGGGTTCTGGGTGCTCAGTTCTCAGGGTGATCGGTGCTCAGTACTCAGGGTGCTGGGTGCTCAGTGCTCAGGGTGCTGGGTGCTCAGTCCTCAGGGTGCTTAATGCTCAGGGTGCTGGGTGCTCAGTGCTCGGGGTGCTCGGTGCTCAGTACTCAGGGTGCTGAGTGCTCAGTACTCAGGGTGCTGGGTGCTCAGTACTCAGGGTGCTGGGTGCTCAGTGCTCAGGTTGCTGGGTGATCAGTGCTCATGGTGCTGGGTGCTCAGTGCTCAGCGTGCTGGGTGCTCAGTGCTCGGGGTGATCCGTGCTCAGTACTCAGGTTGCTGGGTGCTCAGTTCTCGGGGTGCTCAGTGCTCAGTACGTTGGGTGCTCACTACTCAGGGTGCTGGGTGCTCAGTGCTCAGGGTGCTGGGTGCTCAGTGCTCAGGGTGCTTGGTGCTCAGTGCTCAGGGTGCTGGGTGCTCAGTACTCAGGGTGCTGGTTGCTCAGTACTCAGGGTGCTCAGTGCTCAGTACTCAGGGTGCTCAGAGCTCAGTACTCAGGGTGCTCAGTTCTCAGGGTGCTGGGTGCTCAGTCCTCAGGGTGCTGGGTGCTCAGTGCTCAGGGTGCTCAGTGCTCAGTGCTCAGGGTGCTGGGTGCTCAGTACTCAGGGTGCTGTGTGCTCAGTGCTCGGGGTGCTGGGTGCTCAGTACTCAGTGTGCTGGGTGCTCAGTGCTCAGGGTGCTGGGTGCTCAGTGCTCAGGGTGCTCGGTGCTTAGTACTCAGGGTGCTCGGTGCTCGGGGTGCTGGGTGCTCAGTGCACGGGGTGCTGGGTGCTCAGTGCTCGGGGTGCTGGTTGCTCAGTACTCAGGGTGCTGGGTGCTCAGTACTCAGGGTGCTGGGTGCTCAGTGCTCAGGTTGCTGGGTGATCAGTGCTCACGGTGCTGGGTGCTCAGTGCTCAGCGTGCTGGGTGCTCAGTGCTCGGGGTGATCCGTGCTCAGTACTCAGGTTGCTGGGTGCTCAGTTCTCGGGGTGCTCAGTGCTCAGTACGTTGGGTGCTCACTACTCAGGGTGCTGGGTGCTCAGTGCTCAGGGTGCTGGGTGCTCAGTGCTCAGGGTGCTTGGTGCTCAGTGCTCAGGGTGCTGGGTGCTCAGTACTCAGGGTGCTGGTTGCTCAGTACTCAGGGTGCTCAGTGCTCAGTACTCAGGGTGCTCAGTGCTCAGTACTCAGGGTGCTCAGTTCTCAGGGTGCTGGGTGCTCAGTCCTCAGGGTGCTGGGTGCTCAGTGCTCAGGGTGCTCAGTGCTCAGTGCTCAGGGTGCTGGGTGCTCAGTACTCAGGGTGCTGTGTGCTCAGTGCTCGGGGTGCTGGGTGCTCAGTACTCAGTGTGCTGGGTGCTCAGTGCTCAGGGTGCTGGGTGCTCAGTGCTCAGGGTGCTCGGTGCTTAGTACTCAGGGTGCTCGGTGCTCGGGGTGCTGGGTGCTCAGTGCACGGGGTGCTGGGTGCTCAGTGCTCGGGGTGCTGGGTGCTCAGTGCTCAGGGTGCTGGGTGCTCAGTACTCAAGGTGCTGGCTGCTCAGTACTCAGGGTGCTGGGTGCTCAGTACTCAGGGAGCTCAGTGCTTGGGGTGCAGGGTGCTCAGTACTCAGGGTGCTCAGTGCTTGGGGTGTTGGGTGCTCAGTACTCAGGTTGCTGGGTGCTCAGTGATCAGGGTGTTGGGTGCTCAGTACTCAGGGTGCTGGGTGCTCAGTACTCAGGGTGCTGGGTGCTCAGTGCTCGGGGTGCTGGGTGCTCAGTGCTCGGGGTTCTGGGTGCTCAGTGCTCGGGGTGCTGGGTGCTCAGTGCTCGGGGTGCTGGTTGCTCAGTGCTCGGGGTGCTGGGTGCTCAGTGCTCGGGGTGCTGGGTGCTCAGTGCTCGGGGTGCTGGGTTCTCAGTGCTCGGGGTGCTCGGTGCTCAGTGCTCGGGGTGCTGGGTGCTCAGTACTCGTGGTGCTCAGTGCTCAGTACTCAGGGTGCTGGGTGCTCAGTGCTCAGGGCGCTTTGTGCTCAGTGCTCGGGGTGCTGGCTGCTCGGTGCTCAGGTTGCTGGGTGGTCAGTACTCGGGGTGCTGGGTGCTCAGTACTCAGGGTGAAGGGTGCTCATTGCTTGGGGTGCTGGTTGCTCAGTGCTCGGGGTGCTGGGTGCTCAGTGCTCAGGGTGCTTGGTGCTCAGTGCTCAGGGTGCTGGGTGCTCAGTACTCAGGGTGCTGGGTGCTCAGTACTCGGGTGCTGGGTGCTCAGTGCTCAGGGTGCTGGGTGCTCAGTGCTCAGGGTGCTGGGTGCTCATTGCTCGGGGTGATGGGTGCTCAGTGCTCAGTACTCAGGGTGCTGGGTGCTCAGTGCTCAGTACTCAGGGTGCTGGGTGCTCAGTGCTCAGGGTGCTGGGTGCTCAGTGCTCAGGGTGCTGGGTGCTCAGTGCTCGGGGTGCTGGGTGCTCAGTGCTCAGTACTCAGGGTGCTGGGTGCTCAGTGCTCGGGGTGCTGGGTGCTCAGTGCTCAGTACTCAGGGTGCTGGGTGCTCAGTGCTCGGGGTGCTGGGTGCTCAGTGCTCGGGGTGCTGGGTGATCAGTACTCGGGGTGATGGGTGCTCAGTACTCAGGGTGTTGGGTGCTCAGTACTCCGGGTGCTGGGTGCTCAGTTCTCGGGGTGCTCGGTGCTCAGTACTCAGTGATTAGGGTGCTGAGTGCTCAGTGCTCAGGGTGCTGGGTGTTCAGTACTCAGGGAGCTGGGTGCTCAGTACTCAGGGTGCTGAGTGCTCAGTGCTCAGGCTGCTGGGTGCTCAGTACTCGGGGTGCTCGGTGCCCAGTGCTCTGGGTGCTGGTTGCTCAGTACTCAGGGTGCTGGGTACTCAGTGCTCAGGGTGCTCGGTGCTCAGTACTCGGGGTGCTGGGTGCTCATTCTCGGGGTCCTGGGTGCTCAGTGCTCGGGGTGCTGGGTGCTCAGTACTCAGGGTGCTGGGTGCTCAGTGCTCAGGGTGCTGGGTGCTCAGTACTCAGGGTGCTGGGTGCTCAGTGCTCAGTGTGCTGGGTGCTCAGTACTCAGGGTGCTGGGTGCTCAGTGCTCAGGGTGCTGGGTGCTCAGTACTCAGGGTGCTGGGAGCTCAGTGCTCAGGGTGATCGGTGCTCAGTACTCAGGGTGCTCAGTACTCAGGGTGCTGGGTGCTCAGTGCTCGGGGTGCTGGGTGCTCAGTATTCAGGGTGCTGGGTGCTCAGTGCTTTGGGTTCTGGGTGCTCAGTGCTCAGGGTGATCGGTGCTCAGTACTCAGGGTGCTGGGTGCTCAGTGCTCAGGGTGCTGGGTGCTCAGTCCTCAGGGTGCTTAGTGCTCAGGGTGCTGGGTGCTCAGTGCTTGGGTTGCTCGGTGCTCATTACTCAGGGTGCTGAGTGCTCAGTACTCAGGGTGCTGGGTGCTCAGTACTCAGGGTGCTGGGTGCTCAGTGCTCAGGTTGCTGGGTGATCAGTGCTCAGGGTGCTGGGTGCTCAGTGCTCAGCGTGCTGGGTGCTCAGTGCTTGGTGTGCTCGGTTCTCAGTACGTTGGGTGCTCACTACTCAGGGTGCTGGGTGCTCAGTGCTCGGGGTGATCCGTGCTCAGTACTCAGGTTGTTGGGTGCTCAGTGCTCGGGGTGCTCAGTGCTCAGTACGTTGGGTGCTCACTACTCAGGGTGCTGGGTGCTCAGTGCTCAGGGTGCTGGGTGCTCAGTGCTCAGGGTGCTTGGTGCTCTGTGCTCAGGGTGCTGGGTGCTCAGTACTCAGGGTGCTGGTTGCTCAGTACTCAGGGTGCTCAGTGCTCAGTACTCAGGGTGCTCAGTGCTCAGTACTCAGGGTGCTCAGTTCTCAGGGTGCTGGGTGCTCAGTACTCAGGGTGCATTGTGCTCAGTGCTCGGGGTGCTGGGTGCTCAGTACTCAGAATGCTGGGTGCTCAGTGCTCAGGGTGCTGGGTGCTCAGTGCACAGGGTGCTGGGTGCTCAGTGCTCGGGGTGCTGGGTGCTCAGTGCTCAGGGTGCTGGGTGCTCAGTACTCAAGGTGCTGGATGCTCAGTACTCAGGGTGCTGGGTGCTCAGTACTCAGGGAGCTCAGTGCTTGGGGTGCTGGGTGCTCAGTACTCAGGGTGCTCAGTGCTTGGGGTGTTGGGTGCTCAGTACTCAGGTTGCTGGGTGCTCAGTGATCAGGGTGTTGGGTTCTCAGTACTCAGGGTGCTGGGTGCTCAGTACTCAGGGTGCTGGGTGCTCAGTGCTCGGGGTGCTGGGTGCTCAGTGCTCGGGGTGCTGGGTGCTCAGTGCTCGGGGTGCTGGGTGCTCAGTGCTCGGGGTGCTGGGTGCTCAGTGCTCGGGGTGCTGGGTGCTCAGTGCTCGGGGTGCTGGGTTCTCAGTGCTCGGGGTGCTCGGTGCTCAGTGCTCGGGGTGCTGGGTGCTCAGTACTCGTGGTGCTCAGTGCTCAGTACTCAGGGTGCTGGGTGCCCAGTGCTCAGGGCGCTGGGTGCTCAGTGCTCAGGGTGCTGGCTGCTCGGTGCTCAGGTTGCTGGGTGGTCAGTACTCGGGGTGCTGGGTGCTCAGTACTCAGGGTGCGGGGTGCTCATTGCTTGGGGTGCTGGTTGCTCAGTGCTCGGGGTGCTGGGTGCTCAGTGCTCGGGGTGCTTGGTGCTCAGTGCTCAGGGTGCTGGGTGCTCAGTACTCAGGGTGCTGGGTGCTCAGTACTCGGGTGCTGGGTGCTCAGTGCTCAGGGTGCTGGGTGCTCAGTGCTCAGGGTGCTGGGTGCTCATTGCTCGGGGTGCTGGGTGCTCAGTGCTCAGTACTCAGGGTGCTGGGTGCTCAGTGCTCAGTAGTCAGGGTGCTGGGTGCTCAGTGCTCAGGGTGCTGGGTGCTCAGTGCTCAGGGTGCTGGGTGCTCAGTGCTCGGGGTGCTGGGTGCTCAGTGCTCAGTACTCAGGGTGCTGGGTGCTCAGTGCTCGGGGTGCTGGGTGCTCAGTGCTCAGTACTCAGGGTGCTGGGTGCTCAGTGCTCGGGGTGCTGGGTGCTCAGTGCTCGGGGTGCTGGGTGATCAGTACTCGGGGTGCTGGGTGCTCAGTACTCAGGGTGTTGGGTGCTCAGTACTCCGGGTGCTGGGTGCTCAGTTCTCGGGGTGCTCGGTGCTCAGTACTCAGTGATCAGGGTGCTGAGTGCTCAGTGCTCAGGGTGCTGGGTGTTCAGTACTCAGGGAGCTGGGTGCTCAGTACTCAGGGTGCTGAGTGCTCAGTGCTCAGGCTGCTGGGTGCTCAGTACTCGGGGTGCTCGGTGCCCAGGGCTCTGGGTGCTGGTTGCTCAGTACTCAGGGTGCTGGGTACTCAGTGCTCAGGGTGCTCGGTGCTCAGTACTCGGGGTGCTGGGTGCTCATTCTCGGGGTCCTGGGTGCTCAGTGCTCGGGGTGCTGGGTGCTCAGTACTCAGGGTGCTGGGTGCTCAGTGCTCAGGGTGCTGGGTGCTCAGTACTCAGGGTGCTGGGTGCTCAGTGCTCAGGGTGCTGGGTGCTCAGTACTCAGGGTGCTGGGTGCTCAGTGCTCAGGGTGCTGGGTGCTCAGTACTCAGGGTGCTGGGAGCTCAGTGCTCAGGGTGATCGGTGCTCAGTACTCAGGGTGCTCAGTACTCAGGGTGCTGGGTGCTCAGTGCTCGGGGTGCTGGGTGCTCAGTATTCAGGGTGCTGGGTGCTCAGTGCTTTGGGTTCTGGGTGCTCAGTGCTCAGGGTGATCGGTGCTCAGTACTCAGGGTGCTGGGTGCTCAGTGCTCAGGGTGCTGGGTGCTCAGTCCTCAGGGTGCTTAGTGCTCAGGGTGCTGGGTGCTCAGTGCTTGGGTTGCTCGGTGCTCAGTACTCAGGGTGCTGAGTGCTCAGTACTCAGGGTGCTGGGTGCTCAGTACTCAGGGTGCTGGGTGCTCAGTGCTCAGGTTGCTGGGTGATCAGTGCTCAGGGTGCTGGGTGCTCAGTGCTCAGCGTGCTGGGTGCTCAGTGCTTGGTGTGCTCGGTGCTCAGTACGTTGGGTGCTCACTACTCAGGGTGCTGGGTGCTCAGTGCTCGGGGTGATCCGTGCTCAGTACTCAGGTTGTTGGGTGCTCAGTGCTCGGGGTGCTCAGTGCTCAGTACGTTGGGTGCTCACTACTCAGGGTGCTGGGTGCTCAGTGCTCAGGGTGCTGGGTGCTCAGTGCTCAGGGTGCTTGGTGCTCTGTGCTCAGGGTGCTGGGTGCTCAGTACTCAGGGTGCTGGTTGCTCAGTACTTAGGGTGCTCAGTGCTCAGTACTCAGGGTGCTCAGTGCTCAGTACTCAGGGTGCTCAGTTCTCAGGGTGCTGGGTGCTCAGTACTCAGGGTGCATTGTGCTCAGTGCTCGGGGTGCTGGGTGCTCAGTACTCAGAATGCTGGGTGCTCAGTGCTCAGGGTGCTGGGTGCTCAGTGCTCAGGGTGCTCGGTGCTTAGTACTCAGGGTGCTCGGTGCTCGGGGTGCTGGGTGCTCAGTGCACGGGGTGCTGGGTGCTCAGTGCTCGGGGTGCTGGGTGCTCAGTGCTCAGGGTGCTGGGTGCTCAGTACTCAAGGTGCTGGCTGCTCAGTACTCAGGGTGCTGGGTGCTCAGTACTCAGGGAGCTCAGTGCTTGGGGTGCTGGGTGCTCAGTACTCAGGGTGCTCAGTGCTTGGGGTGTTGGGTGCTCAGTACTCAGGTTGCTGGGTGCTCAGTCATCAGGGTGTTGGGTTCTCAGTACTCAGGGTGCTGGGTGCTCAGTACTCAGGGTGCTGGGTGCTCAGTGCTCGGGGTGCTGGGTGCTCAGTGCTCGGGGTGCTGGGTGCTCAGTGCTCGGGGTGCTGGGTGCTCAGTGCTCGGGGTGCTGGGTGCTCAGTGCTCGGGGTGCTGGGTGCTCAGTGCTCGGGGTGCTGGGTTCTCAGTGCTCGGGGTGCTCGGTGCTCAGTGCTCGGGGTGCTGGGTGCTCAGTACTCGTGGTGCTCAGTGCTCAGTACTCAGGGTGCTGGGTGCCCAGTGCTCAGGGCGCTGGGTGCTCAGTGCTCAGGGTGCTGGCTGCTCGGTGCTCAGGTTGCTGGGTGGTCAGTACTCGGGGTGCTGGGTGCTCAGTACTCAGGGTGCGGGGTGCTCATTGCTTGGGGTGCTGGTTGCTCAGTGCTCGGGGTGCTGGGTGCTCAGTGCTCGGGGCGCTGGGTGCTCAGTGCTCGGGGCGCTGGTTGCTCAGTGCTCGGGGCGCTGGGTGCTCAGTGCTCTGGGTGCTCGGTGCTCAGTACTCAGGGTGCTGGGTTCTCAGTGCTCGGGTTGCACGGTGCTCAGTACGTTGGGTGCTCACTACTCAGGGTGCTGAGTGCTCAGTGCTCAGGGTGCTCAGTGCTCAGTACTCAGGGTGCTCAGTGCTCAGTACTCAGGGTGCTCGGTGCTCAGGGTGCTGGGTGCTCAGTGCTCGGGGTGCTGGGTGCTCATTACTCGCGGTGCTGCGTGCTCAGTGCTCGGGGTGCTCGGTGCTCAGCACTCAGGGTGCTGGGTGCTCAGTACTCAGGTGCTTGGTGTTCAGTGCTTGGGGTGCTGGGTGCTCAGTGCTCAGGGTGCTCAGTGCTCAGTACTCGGGGTGCTGGGTGCTCAGAGCTCAGGGTGCTCAATGCTCAGTACTCGGCGTGCTGTGTGCTCAGTGCTCAGGGTGCTCAGTGCTCGGGGTGCTGGGTGCTCAGTGCTCGGGGCGCTGGGTGCTCAGTGCTCGGGGTGCTGGGTGCTCAGTACTCAGGGTGCTGGGTGCTCAGTGCTCAGGGTGCTCAGTGCTCAGTACTCAGTGCTCAGGGTGCTCAGTACTCGGGGTGCTGGGTGCTCAGTGCTCAGGGTGCTCAGTGCTCAGTACTCAGTGCTCAGGGTGCTCAGTGCTCAGTGCTCAGGGTGCTGTATGTTCAGTACTCAGGGTGCTGGTTGCTCAGTACTCAGGGTGCTGGGTGCTCAGTGCTCAGGGTGCTGGCTGCTCAGTGCTCGTTGTGCTCAGTACTCAGGGTGCTGTGTGTTCAGTGCTCAGGGTACTGGATGCTCAGTACTCAGGGTGCTCGGTGCTTAGTACTCAGGGTGCTGGGTGCTCAGTACTCCGGGTGCTGGGTGCTCAGTGCTCGGGGTACTCGGAGCTCAGTACTCAGGGTGCTGGGTGCTCAGTTCTCGGGGTGATCGGTGCTCAGTACTCAGGGTGCTGGGTGCTCAGTGCTCGGGGTGCTTGGTGCTCAGTACGTTGGGTGCTCACTACTCAGGGTGCTGGGTGCTCAGTGCTCAGTGTGCTGGGTGCTCAGTGCTCAGGGTGCTGGGTGCTCAGTGCTCAGGGTGCTGTGTGCACAGTACTCAGGGTGCTGGGTGCTCAGTGCTCGGGGTGCTGGGTGCTCAGTACTCAGGGTGCTGGGTGCTCAGTACTCGGGTGCTGGGTGCTCAGTACTCAGGGTGCTGGGTGCTCAGTGCTCGGGGTGCTGGGTGCTCAGTGCTCAGTACTCAGGGTGCTGGGTGCTCAGTGCTCGGGGTGCTGGGTGCTCAGTGCTCAGGGTGCTGGGTGCTCTGTGCTCGGGGTGCTGGGTGCTCAGTACTCAGGGTGCTGGGTGCTCAGTACTCGGGTGCTGGGTGCTCAGTGCTCAGGGTGCTGGGTGCTCAGTGCTCGGGGTGCTGGGTGCTCAGTGTTCAGTACTCAGGGTGCTGGGTGCTCAGTGCTCGGGGTGCTGGGTGCTCAGTGCTCAGGGTGCTGGGTGCTCAGTGCTCAGGGCGCTGGGTGCTCAGTGCTCAGTCCTCAGGGTGATGGGTGCACAGTGCTCAGGGTGCTGGGTGCTCAGTGCTCAGGGTGCTGGGTACTCAGTGCTCAGGGTTCTGGGTGCTCAGTACTCAGGGTGCTCGGTGCTCAGTACACATGGTGCTGGGTTCTCAGTGCTCGGGTTGCTGGGTGCTCAGTGCTCGGGGTGCTGGGTGCTCAGTGCTCGGGGTGCTGTGTGTTCAGTGCTCACGGTGCTGGGTGTTCAGTACTCAGGGTGCTGGGTGCTCAGTACTCAGGGTTCTCATTGCTCAGGGTGCTGGGTGCTCAGTACTCAGGGTGCTGGGTGCTCAGTACTCAGGGTGCTCAGTGCTCAGTACTCAGGGTGCTCAGTGCTCAGTACTCAGGGTGCTCGGTGCTCAGGGTGCTGGGTGCTCATTGCTCTGGGTGCTGGGTGCTCATTGCTCGCGGTGCTGCAAGCTCAGTGCTCGGGGTGCTCGGTGCTCAGTACTCAGGGTGCTGGGTACTCAGTGCTCAGGGTGCTCGGTGCTCAGTACTCGGGGTGCTGGGTGCTCATTCTCGGGGTGCTTGGTGCTCAGTGCTCGGGGTGCTGGGTGCTCAGTACTCAGTTTGCTGGGTGCTCAGTGCTCAGGGTGCTGGGTGCTCAGTACTCAGGGTGCTGGGTGCTCAGTGCTCAGGGTGCTGGGTGCTCAGTACTCAGGGTGCTGGGTGCTCAGTGCTCAGGGTGCTGAGTGCTCAGTACTCAGGGTGCTGGGAGCTCAGTGCTCAGGGTGATCGGTGCTCAGTACTCAGGGTGCTCAGTACTCAGGGTGCTGGGTGCTCAGTGCTCGGGGTGCTGGGTGCTCAGTATTCAGGGTGCTGGGTGCTCAGTGCTTTGGGTTCTGGGTGCTCAGTGCTCAGGGTGATCGGTGCTCAGTACTCAGGGTGCTGGGTGCTCAGTGCTCAGGGTGCTGGGGGCTCAGTCCTCAGGGTGCTTAGTGCTCAGGGTGCTGGGTGCTCAGTGCTCGGGGTGCTCGGTGCTCAGTACTCAGGGTGCTGAGTGCTCAGTACTCAGGGTGCTGGGTGCTCAGTACTCAGGGTGCTGGGTGCTCAGTGCTCAGGTTGCTGGGTGATCAGTGCTCAGGGTGCTGGGTGCTCAGTGCTCAGCGTGCTGGGTGCTCAGTGCGCGGGGTGCTGGGTGCTCAGTACTCAGGTTGCTGGGTGCTCAGTGCTTGGTGTGCTCGGTGCTCAGTACGTTGGGTGCTCACTACTCAGGGTGCTGGGTGCTCAGTGCTCGGGGTGATCCGTGCTCAGTACTCAGGTTGCTGGGTGCTCAGTTCTCGGGGTGCTCAGTGCTCAGTACGTTGGGTGCTCACTACTCAGGGTGCTGGGTGCTCAGTGCTCAGGGTGCTGGGTGCTCAGTGCTCAGGGTGCTTGGTGCTCAGTGCTCAGGGTGCTGGGTGCTCAGTACTCAGGGTGCTGGTTGCTCAGTACTCAGGGTGCTCAGTGCTCAGTACTCAGGGTGCTCAGTGCTCAGTACTCAGGGTGCTCAGTTCTCAGGGTGCTGGGTGCTCAGTCCTCAGGGTGCTGGGTGCTCAGTGCTCAGGGTGCTCAGTGCTCAGTGCTCAGGGTGCTGGGTGCTCAGTACTCAGGGTGCTGTGTGCTCAGTGCTCGGGGTGCTGGGTGCTCAGTACTCAGAGTGCTGGGTGCTCAGTGCTCAGGGTGCTGGGTGCTCAGTGCTCAGGGTGCTCGGTGCTTAGTACTCAGGGTGCTCGGTGCTCGGGGTGCTGGGTGCTCAGTGCACGGGGTGCTGGGTGCTCAGTGCTCGGTGTGCTGGGTGCTCAGTGCTCAGGGTGCTGGGTGCTCAGTACTCAGGGAGCTCAGTGCTTGGGGTGCTGGGTGCTCAGTACTCAGGGTGCTCAGTGCTTGGGGTGTTGGGTGCTCAGTACTCAGGTTGCTGGGTGCTCAGTGATCAGGGTGTTGGGTGCTCAGTACTCAGGGTGCTGGGTGCTCAGTACTCAGGGTGCTGGGTGCTCAGTGCTCGGGGTGCTGGGTGCTCAGTGCTCGGGGTGCTGGGTGCTCAGTGCTCGGGGTGCTGGGTGCTCAGTGCTCGGGGTGCTGGGTGCTCAGTGCTCAGGGTGCTGGGTGCTCAGTGCTCGGGGTGCTGGGTGCTCAGTGCTCGGGGTGTTGGGTTCTCAGTGCTCGGGGTGCTCGGTGCTCAGTGCTCGGGGTGCTGGGTGCTCAGTACTCGTGGTGCTCAGTGCTCAGTACTCAGGGTGCTGGGTGCTCAGTGCTCAGGGCGCTGGGTGCTCAGTGCTAGGGGTGCTGGCTGCTCGGTGCTCAGGTTGCTGGGTGGTCAGTACTCGGGGCGCTGGGTGCTCAGTACTCAGGGTGCGGGGTGCTCATTGCTTGGGGTGCTGGTTGCTCAGTGCTCGGGGTGCTGGGTGCTCAGTGCTCAGGGAGCTTGGTGCTCAGTGCTCAGGGTGCTGGGTGCTCAGTACTCAGGGTGCTGGGTGCTCAGTACTCGGGTGCTGGGTGCTCAGTGCTCAGGGTGCTGGGTGCTCAGTGCTCAGGGTGCTGGGTGCTCAGTGCTCGGGGTGCTGGGTGCTCAGTGCTCAGTACTCAGGGTGCTGGGTGCTCAGTGCTCAGTACTCAGGGTGCTGGGTGCTCAGTGCTTAGGGTGCTGGGTGCTCAGTGCTCAGGGTGCTGGGTGCTCAGTGCTCGGGGTGCTGGGTGCTCAGTGCTCAGTACTCAGGGTGCTGGGTGCTCAGTGCTCGGGGTGCTGGGTGCCCAGTGCTCAGTACTCAGGGTGCTCGGTGCTCAGTGCTCGGGGTGCTGGGTGATCAGTGCTCGGGGTGCTGGGTGCTCAGTACTCGGGGTGCTGGGTGCTCAGTCCTCAGGGTGTTGGGTGCTCAGTACTCCGGGTGCTGGGTGCTCATTTCTCGGGGTGCTCGGTGCTCAGTACTCAGTGATCAGGGTGCTGAGTGCTCAGTGCTCAGGGTGCTGGGTGTTCAGTACTCAGGGAGCTGGGTGCTCAGTACTCAGGGTGCTGGGTGCTCAGTGCTCAGGCTGCTGGGTGCTCAGTACTCGGGGTGCTCGGTGCCCAGTGCTCTGGGTGCTGGGTGCTCAGTACTCAGGGTGCTGGGTACTCAGTGCTCAGGGTGCTCGGTGCTCAGTACTCGGGGTGCTGGGTGCTCATTCTCGGGGTGCTGGGTGCTCAGTGCTCGGGGTGCTGGGTGCTCAGTACTCAGGGTGCTGGGTGCTCAGTGCTCAGGGTGCTGGGTGCTCAGTACTCAGCGTGCTGGGTGCTCAGTGCTCAGGGTGCTGGGTGCTCAGTACTCAGGGTGCTGGGTGCTCAGTGCTCAGGGTGCTGGGTGCTCAGTACTCAGGGTGCTGGGAGCTCAGTGCTCAGGGTGATCGGTGCTCAGTACTCAGGGTGCTCAGTGCTCAGGGTGCTTGGTGCTCAGTGCTCAGGGTGCTGGGTGCTCAGTACTCAGGGTTCTCATTGCTCAGGGTGCTGGGTGCTCAGTACTCAGGGTGCTGGGTGCTCAGTACTCAGGGTGCTCAGTGCTCAGTACTCAGGGTGCTCAGTGCTCAGTACTCAGGGTGCTCGGTGCTCAGGGTGCTGGGTGCTCATTGCTCCGGGTGCTGGGTGCTCATTGCTCGTGGTGCTACATGCTCAGTGCTCGGGGTGCTCGGTGCTCAGTACTCAGGGTGCTGGGTACTCAGTGCTCAGGGTGCTCGGTGCTCAGTACTCGGGGTGCTGGGTGCTCATTCTCGGGGTGCTTGGTGCTCAGTGCTCGGGGTGCTGGGTGCTCAGTACTCAGGGTGCTGGGTGCTCAGTGCTCAGGGTGCTGGGTGCTCAGTACTCAGGGTGCTGGGTGCTCAGTGCTCAGGGTGCTGGGTGCTCAGTACTCAGGGTGCTGGGTGCTCAGTGCTCAGGGTGCTGGGTGCTCAGTACTCAGGGTGCTGGGAGCTCAGTGCTCAGGGTGATCGGTGCTCAGTCCTCAGGGTGCTCAGTACTCAGGGTGCTGGGTGCTCAGTGCTCGGGGTGCTGGGTGCTCAGTATTCAGGGTGCTGGGTGCTCAGTGCTTTGGGTTCTGGGTGCTCAGTGCTCAGGGTGATCGGTGCTCAGTACTCAGGGTGCTGGGTGCTCAGTGCTCAGGGTGCTGGGTGCTCAGTCCTCAGGGTGCTTAGTGCTCAGGGTGCTGGGTGCTCAGTGCTCGGGGTGCTCGGTGCTCAGTACTCAGGGTGCTGAGTGCTCAGTACTCAGGGTGCTGGGTGCTCAGTACTTAGGGTGCTGGGTGCTCAGTGCTCAGGTTGCTGGGTGATCAGTGCTCAGGGTGCTGGGTGCTCAGTGCTCAGCGTGCTGGGTGCTCAGTGCTTGGTGTGCTCGGTGCTCAGTACGTTGGGTGCTCACTACTCAGGGTGCTGGGTGCTCAGTGCTCGGGGTGATCCGTGCTCAGTACTCAGGTTGCTGAGTGCTCAGTGCTCGGGGTGCTCAGTGCTCAGTACGTTGGGTGCTCACTACTCAGGGTGCTGGGTGCTCAGTGCTCAGGGTGCTGGGTGCTCAGTGCTCAGGGTGCTTGGTGCTCTGTGCTCAGGGTGCTGGGTGCTCAGTACTCAGGGTGCTGGTTGCTCAGTACTCAGGGTGCTCAGTGCTCAGTACTCAGGGTGCTCGGTGCTCAGTACTCGGGGTGCTGGGTGCTCATTCTCGGGGTGCTTGGTGCTCAGTGCTCGGGGTGCTGGGTGCTCAGTACTCAGGGTGCTGGGTGCTCAGTGCTCAGGGTGCTGGGTGCTCAGTACTCAGGGTGCTGGGTGCTCAGTGCTCAGGGTGCTGGGTGCTCAGTACTCAGGGTGCTGGGTGCTCAGTGCTCAGGGTGCTGGGTGCTCAGTACTCAGGGTGCTGGGGGCTCAGTACTCAGGTTGCTGGGTGCTCAGTACTCAGGTTGCTGGGTGCTCAGTTCTCGGGGTGCTCAGTGCTCAGTACGTTGGGTGCTCACTACTCAGGGTGCTGGGTGCTCAGTGCTCAGGGTGCTGGGTGCTCAGTGCTCAGGGTGCTGGGTGCTCAGTGCTCAGGGTGCTGGGTGCTCAGTACTCAGGGTGCTGGTTGCTCAGTACTCAGGGTGCTCAGTGCTCAGTACTCAGGGTGCTCAGTGCTCAGTACTCAGGGTGCTCAGTTCTCAGGGTGCTGGGTGCTCAGTCCTCAGGGTGCTGGGTGCTCAGTGCTCAGGGTGCTCAGTGCTCAGTGCTCAGGGTGCTGGGTGCTCAGTACTCAGGGTGCTGTGTGCTCAGTGCTCGGGGTGCTGGGTGCTCAGTACTCAGAGTGCTGGGTGCTCAGTGCTCAGGGTGCTGGGTGCTCAGTGCTCAGGGTGCTCGGTGCTTAGTACTCAGGGTGCTCGGTGCTCGGGGTGCTGGGTGCTCAGTGCACGGGGTGCTGGGTGCTCAGTGCTCGGGGTGCTGGGTGCTCATTGCTCAGGGTGCTGGGTGCTCAGTACTCAAGGTGCTGGCTGCTCAGTACTCAGGGTGCTGGGTGCTCAGTACTCAGGGAGCTCAGTGCTTGGGGTGCTGGGTGCTCAGTACTCAGGGTGCTCAGTACTTGGGGTGTTGGGTGCTCAGTACTCAGGTTGCTGGGTGCTCAGTGATCAGGGTGTTGGGTGCTCAGTACTCAGGGTGCTGGGTGCTCAGTACTCAGGGTGCTGGGTGCTCAGTGCTCGGGGTGCTGGGTGCTCAGTGCTCGGGGTGCTGGGTGCTCAGTGCTCGGGGTGCTGGGTGCTCAGTGCTCGGGGTGCTGGGTGCTCAGTGCTCAGGGTGCTGGGTGCTCAGTGCACGGGGTGCTGGGTGATCAGTGCTCGGGGTGCTGGGTTCTCAGTGCTCGGGGTGCTCGGTGCTCAGTGCTCGGGGTGCTGGGTGCTCAGTACTCGTGGTGCTCAGTGCTCAGTACTCAGGGTGCTGGGTGCTCAGTGCTCAGGGCGCTGGGTGCTCAGTGCTAGGGGTGCTGGCTGCTCGGTGTTCAGGTTGCTGGGTGGTCAGTACTCGGGGCGCTGGGTGCTCAGTACTCAGGGTGCGGGGTGCTCATTGCTTGGGGTGCTGGTTGCTCAGTGCTCGGGGTGCTGGGTGCTCAGTGCTCAGGGTGCTTGGTGCTCAGTGCTCAGGGTGCTGGGTGCTCAGTACTCAGGGTGCTGGGTGCTCAGTACTCGGGTGCTGGGTGCTCAGTGCTCAGGGTGCTGGGTGCTCAGTGCTCAGGGTGCTGGGTGCTCAGTGCTCGGGGTGCTGGGTGCTCAGTGCTCAGTACTCAGGGTGCTGGGTGCTCAGTGCTCAGTACTCAGGGTGCTGGGTGCTCAGTGCTTAGGGTGCTGGGTGCTCAGTGCTCAGGGTGCTGGGTGCTCAGTACTCGGGGTGCTGGGTGCTCAGTGCTCAGTACTCAGGGTGCTGGGTGCTCAGTGCTCGGGGTGCTGGGTGCACAGTGCTCAGTACTCAGGGTGCTCGGTGCTCAGTGCTCGGGGTGCTGGGTGCTCAGTGCTCGGGGTGCTGGGTGCTCAGTACTCGGGGTGCTGGGTGCTCAGTCCTCAGGGTGTTGGGTGCTCAGTACTCCGGGTGCTGGGTGCTCAGTTCTCAGGGTGCTCGGTGCTCAGTACTCAGTGATCAGGGTGCTGAGTGCTCAGTGCTCAGGGTGCTGGGTGTTCAGTACTCAGGGAGCTGGGTGCTCAGTACTCAGGGTGCTGGGTGCTCAGTGCTCAGGCTGCTGGGTTCTCAGTACTCAGTGATCAGGGTGCTGAGTGCTCAGTGCTCAGGGTGCTGGGTGTTCAGTACTCAGGGAGCTGGGTGCTCAGTACTCAGGGTGCTCGGTGCCCAGTGCTCAGGGTGCTGGGTGCTCAGTACTCAGGGTGCTGGGTACTCAGTGCTCAGGGTGCTCGGTGCTCAGTACTCGGGGTGCTGGGTGCTCATTCTCGGGGTGCTGGGTGCTCAGTGCTCGGGGTGCTGGGTGCTCAGTACTCAGGGTGCTGGGTGCTCAGTGCTCAGGGTGCTGGGTGCTCAGTACTCAGGGTGCTGGGTGCTCAGTGCTCAGGGTGCTGGGTGCTCAGTACTCAGGGTGCTGGGTGCTCAGTGCTCAGGGTGCTGGGTGCTCAGTACTCAGGGTGCTGGGAGCTCAGTGCTCAGGGTGATCGGTGCTCAGTACTCAGGGTGCTCAGTGCTCAGGGTGCTTGGTGCTCAGTGCTCAGGGTGCTGGGTGCTCAGTACTCAGGGTTCTCATTGCTCAGGGTGCTGGGTGCTCAGTACTCAGGGTGCTGGGTGCTCAGTACTCAGGGTGCTCAGTGCTCAGTACTCAGGGTGCTCAGTGCTCAGTACTCAGGGTGCTCGGTGCTCAGGGTGCTGGGTGCTCATTGCTCCGGGTGCTGGGTGCTCATTGCTTGCGGTGCTACATGCTCAGTGCTCGGGGTGCTCGGTGCTCAGTACTCAGGGTGCTGGGTACTCAGTGCTCAGGGTGCTCGGTGCTCAGTACTCGGGGTGCTGGGTGCTCATTCTCGGGGTGCTTGGTGCTCAGTGCTCGGGGTGCTGGGTGCTCAGTACTCAGGGTGCTGGGTGCTCAGTGCTCAGGGTGCTGGGTGCTCAGTACTCAGGGTGCTGGGTGCTCAGTGCTCAGGGTGCTGGGTGCTCAGTACTCAGGGTGCTGGGTGCTCAGTGCTCAGGGTGCTGGGTGCTCAGTACTCAGGGTGCTGGGAGCTCAGTGCTCAGGGTGATCGGTGCTCAGTACTCAGGGTGCTCAGTACTCAGGGTGCTGGGTGCTCAGTGCTCGGGGTGCTGGGTGCTCAGTATTCAGGGTGCTGGGTGCTCAGTGCTTTGGGTTCTGGGTGCTCAGTGCTCAGGGTGATCGGTGCTCAGTACTCAGGGTGCTGGGTGCTCAGTGCTCGGGGTGCTCGGTGCTCAGTACTCAGGGTGCTGAGTGCTCAGTACTCAGGGTGCTGGGTGCTCAGTACTCAGGGTGCTGGGTGCTCAGTGCTCAGGTTGCTGGGTGATCAGTGCACAGGGTGCTGGGTGCTCAGTGCTCAGCGTGCTGGGTGCTCAGTGCTTGGTGTGCTCGGTGCTCAGTACGTTGGGTGCTCACTACTCAGGGTGCTGGGTGCTCAGTGCTCGGGGTGATCCGTGCTCAGTACTCAGGTTGCTGGGTGCTCAGTGCTCGGGGTGCTCAGTGCTCAGTACGTTGGGTGCTCACTACTCAGGGTGCTGGGTGCTCAGTGCTCAGGGTGCTGGGTGCTCAGTGCTCAGGGTGCTTGGTGCTCTGTGCTCAGGGTGCTGGGTGCTCAGTACTCAGGGTGCTGGTTGCTCAGTACTCAGGGTGCTCAATGCTCAGTACTCAGGGTGCTCAGTGCTCAGTACTCAGGGTGCTGGGTGCTCTGTGCTCGGGGTGCTGGGTGCTCAGTACTCAGGGTGCTGGGTGCTCAGTACTCGGGTGCTGGGTGCTCAGTACTCAGGGTGCTGGGTGCTCAGTGCTCGGGGTGCTGGGTGCTCAGTGCTCAGTACTCAGGGTGCTGGGTGCTCAGTGCTCGGGGTGCTGGGTGCTCAGTGCTCAGGGTGCTGGGTGCTCTGTGCTCGGGGTGCTGGGTGCTCAGTACTCAGGGTGCTGGGTGCTCAGTACTCGGGTGCTGGGTGCTCAGTGCTCAGGGTGCTGGGTGCTCAGTGCTCGGGGTGCTGGGTGCTCAGTGCTCAGTACTCAGGGTGCTGGGTGCTCAGTGCTTGGGGTGCTGGGTGCTCAGTGCTCAGGGTGCTGGGTGCTCAGTGCTCAGGGCGCTGGGTGCTCAGTGCTCAGTCCTCAGGGTGATGGGTGCACAGTGCTCAGGGTGCTGGGTGCTCAGTGCTCAGGGTGCTGGGTACTCAGTGCTCGGGGTGCTGGGTGCTCAGTACTCAGGGTGCTGGGTGCTCAGTACACATGGTGCTGGGTTCTCAGTGCTCGGGTTGCTGGGTGCTCAGTGCTCGGGGTGCTGGGTGCTCAGTGCTCGGGGTGCTGTGTGTTCAGTGCTCACGGTGCTGGGTGTTCAGTACTCAGGGTGCTGGGTGCTCAGTACTCAGGGTTCTCATTGCTCAGGGTGCTGGGAGCTCAGTACTCAGGGTGCTGGGTGCTCAGTACTCAGGGTGCTCAGTGCTCAGTACTCAGGGTGCTCAGTGCTCAGTACTCAGGGTGCTCGTTGCTCAGGGTGCTGGGTGCTCATTGCTCCGGGTGCTGGGTGCTCATTGCTCGCGGTGCTGCAAGCTCAGTGCTCGGGGTGCTCAGTGCTCAGTACTCAGGGTGCTGGGTACTCAGTGCTCAGGGTGCTCGGTGCTCAGTACTCGGGGTGCTGGGTGCTCATTCTCGGGGTGCTTGGTGCTCAGTGCTCGGGGTGCTGGGTGCTCAGTACTCAGGGTGCTGGGTGCTCAGTGCTCAGGGTGCTGGGTGCTCAGTACTCAGGGTGCTGGGTGCTCAGTGCTCAGGGTGCTGGGTGCTCAGTACTCAGGGTGCTGGGTGCTCAGTGCTCAGGGTGCTGAGTGCTCAGTACTCAGGGTGCTGGGAGCTCAGTGCTCAGGGTGATCGGTGCTCAGTACTCAGGGTGCTCAGTACTCAGGGTGCTGGGTGCTCAGTGCTCGGGGTGCTGGGTGCTCAGTATTCAGGGTGCTGGGTGCTCAGTGCTTTGGGTTCTGGGTGCTCAGTGCTCAGGGTGATCGGTGCTCAGTACTCAGGGTGCTGGGTGCTCAGTGCTCAGGGTGCTGGGTGCTCAGTCCTCAGGGTGCTTAGTGCTCAGGGTGCTGGGTGCTCAGTGCTCGGGGTGCTCGGTGCTCAGTACTCAGGGTGCTGAGTGCTCAGTACTCAGGGTGCTGGGTGCTCAGTACTCAGGGTGCTGGGTGCTCAGTGCTCAGGTTGCTGGGTGATCAGTGCTCAGCGTGCTGGGTGCTCAATGCTCAGCGTGCTGGGTGCTCAGTGCGCGGGGTGCTGGGTGCTCAGTACTCAGGTTGCTGGGTGCTCAGTGCTTGGTGTGCTCGGTGCTCAGTACGTTGGGTGCTCACTACTCAGGGTGCTGGGTGCTCAGTGCTCGGGGTGATCCGTGCTCAGTACTCAGGTTGCTGGGTGCTCAGTTCTCGGGGTGCTCAGTGCTCAGTACGTTGGGTGCTCACTACTCAGGGTGCTGGGTGCTCAGTGCTCAGGGTGCTGGGTGCTCAGTGCTCAGGGTGCTGGGTGCTCAGTGCTCAGGGTGCTGGGTGCTCAGTACTCAGGGTGCTGGTTGCTCAGTACTCAGGGTGCTCAGTGCTCAGTGCTCAGGGTGCTCAGTGCTCAGTACTCAGGGTGCTCAGTTCTCAGGGTGCTGGGTGCTCAGTCCTCAGGGTGCTGGGTGCTCAGTGCTCAGGGTGCTCAGTGCTCAGTGCTCAGGGTGCTGGGTGCTCAGTACTCAGGGTGCTGTGTGCTCAGTGCTCGGGGTGCTGGGTGCTCAGTACTCAGAGTGCTGGGTGCTCAGTGCTCAGGGTGCTGGGTGCTCAGTGCTCAGGGTGCTCGGTGCTTAGTACTCAGGGTGCTCGGTGCTCGGGGTGCTGGGTGCTCAGTGCACGGGGTGCTGGGTGCTCAGTGCTCGGGGTGCTGGGTGCTCAGTGCTCAGGGTGCTGGGTGCTCAGTACTCAAGGTGCTGGCTGCTCAGTACTCAGGGTGCTGGGTGCTCAGTACTCAGGGAGCTCAGTGCTTGGGGTGCTGGGTGCTCAGTACTCAGGGTGCTCAGTGCTTGGGGTGTTGGGTGCTCAGTACTCAGGTTGCTGGGTGCTCAGTGATCAGGGTGTTGGGTGCTCAGTACTCAGGGTGCTGGGTGCTCAGTACTCAGGGTGCTGGGTGCTCAGTGCTCGGGGTGCTGGGTGCTCAGTGCTCGGGGTGCTGGGTGCTCAGTGCTCGGGGTGCTGGGTGCTCAGTGCTCGGGGTGCTGGGTTCTCAGTGCTCGGGGTGCTCGGTGCTCAGTGCTCGGGGTGCTGGGTGCTCAGTACTCGTGGTGCTCAGTGCTCAGTACTCAGGGTGCTGGGTGCTCAGTGCTCAGGGCGCTGGGTGCTCAGTGCTAGGGGTGCTGGCTGCTCGGTGCTCAGGTGGCTGGGTGGTCAGTACTCGGGGCGCTGGGTGCTCGGTACTCAGGGTGCGGGGTGCTCATTGCTTGGGGTGCTGGTTGCACAGTGCTCGGGGTGCTGGGTGCTCAGTGCTCAGGGTACTTGGTGCTCAGTGCTCAGGGTGCTGGGTGCTCAGTACTCAGGGTGCTGGGTGCTCAGTACTCGGGTGCTGGGTGCTCAGTGCTCAGGGTGCTGGGTGCTCAGTGCTCAGGGTGCTGGGTGCTCAGTGCTCGGGGTGCTGGGTGCTCAGTGCTCAGTACTCAGGGTGCTGGGTGCTCAGTGCTCAGTACTCAGGGTGCTGGGTGCTCAGTGCTTAGGGTGCTGGGTGCTCAGTGCTCAGGGTGCTGGGTGCTCAGTGCTCGGGGTGCTGGGTGCTCAGTGCTCAGTACTCAGGGTGCTGGGTGCTCAGTGCTCGGGGTGCTGGGTGCCCAGTGCTCAGTACTCAGGGTGCTCGGTGCTCAGTGCTCGGGGTGCTGGGTGCTCAGTGCTCGGGGTGCTGGGTGCTCAGTACTCGGGGTGCTGGGTGCTCAGTCCTCAGGGTGCTGGGTGCTCAGTACTCAGGGTGCTGGGTGCTCAGTACACATGGTGCTGGGTTCTCAGTGCTCGGGTTGCTGGGTGCTCAGTGCTCGGGGTGCTGGGTGCTCAGTGCTCGGGGTGCTGTGTGTTCAGTGCTCACGGTGCTGGGTGTTCAGTACTCAGGGTGCTGGGTGCTCAGTACTCAGGGTTCTCATTGCTCAGGGTGCTGGGAGCTCAGTACTCAGGGTGCTGGGTGCTCAGTACTCAGGGTGCTCAGTGCTCAGTACTCAGGGTGCTCAGTGCTCAGTACTCAGGGTGCTCGGTGCTCAGGGTGCTGGGTGCTCATTGCTCCGGGTGCTGGGTGCTCATTGCTCGCGGTGCTGCAAGCTCAGTGCTCGGGGTGCTCGGTGCTCAGTACTCAGGGTGCTGGGTACTCAGTGCTCAGGGTGCTCGGTGCTCAGTACTCGGGGTGCTGGGTGCTCATTCTCGGGGTGCTTGGTGCTCAGTGCTCGGGGTGCTGGGTGCTCAGTACTCAGGGTGCTGGGTGCTCAGTGCTCAGGGTGCTGGGTGCTCAGTACTCAGGGTGCTGGGTGCTCAGTGCTCAGGGTGCTGGGTGCTCAGTACTCAGGGTGCTGGGTGCTCAGTGCTCAGGGTGCTGAGTGCTCAGTACTCAGGGTGCTGGGAGCTCAGTGCTCAGGGTGATCGGTGCTCAGTACTCAGGGTGCTCAGTACTCAGGGTGCTGGGTGCTCAGTGCTCGGGGTGCTGGGTGCTCAGTATTCAGGGTGCTGGGTGCTCAGTGCTTTGGGTTCTGGGTGCTCAGTGCTCAGGGTGATCGGTGCTCAGTACTCAGGGTGCTGGGTGCTCAGTGCTCAGGGTGCTGGGTGCTCAGTCCTCAGGGTGCTTAGTGCTCAGGGTGCTGGGTGCTCAGTGCTCGGGGTGCTCGGTGCTCAGTACTCAGGGTGCTGAGTGCTCAGTACTCAGGGTGCTGGGTGCTCAGTACTCAGGGTGCTGGGTGCTCAGTGCTCAGGTTGCTGGGTGATCAGTGCTCAGGGTGCTGGGTGCTCAGTGCTCAGCGTGCTGGGTGCTCAGTGCGCGGGGTGCTGGGTGCTCAGTACTCAGGTTGCTGGGTGCTCAGTGCTTGGTGTGCTCGGTGCTCAGTACGTTGGGTGCTCACTACTCAGGGTGCTGGGTGCTCAGTGCTCGGGGTGATCCGTGCTCAGTACTCAGGTTGCTGGGTGCTCAGTTCTCGGGGTGCTCAGTGCTCAGTACGTTGGGTGCTCACTACTCAGGGTGCTGGGTGCTCAGTGCTCAGGGTGCTGGGTGCTCAGTGCTCAGGGTGCTGGGTGCTCAGTGCTCAGGGTGCTGGGTGCTCAGTACTCAGGGTGCTGGTTGCTCAGTACTCAGGGTGCTCAGTGCTCAGTACTCAGGGTGCTCAGTGCACAGTACTCAGGGTGCTCAGTTCTCAGGGTGCTGGGTGCTCAGTCCTCAGGGTGCTGGGTGCTCAGTGCTCAGGGTGCTCAGTGCTCAGTGCTCAGGGTGCTGGGTGCTCAGTACTCAGGGTGCTGTGTGCTCAGTGCTCGGGGTGCTGGGTGCTCAGTACTCAGAGTGCTGGGTGCTCAGTGCTCAGGGTGCTGGGTGCTCAGTGCTCAGGGTGCTCGGTGCTTAGTACTCAGGGTGCTCGGTGCTCGGGGTGCTGGGTGCTCAGTGCACGGGGTGCTGGGTGCTCAGTGCTCGGGGTGCTGGGAGCTCAGTGCTCAGGGTGCTGGGTGCTCAGTACTCAAGGTGCTGGCTGCTCAGTACTCAGGGTGCTGGGTGCTCAGTACTCAGGGATCTCAGTGCTTGGGGTGCTGGGTGCTCAGTACTCAGGGTGCTCAGTGCTTGGGGTGTTGGGTGCTCAGTACTCAGGTTGCTGGGTGCTCAGTGATCAGGGTGTTGGGTGCTCAGTACTCAGGGTGCTGGGTGCTCAGTACTCAGGGTGCTGGGTGCTCAGTGCTCGGGGTGCTGGGTGCTCAGTGCTCGGGGTGCTGGGTGCTCAGTGCTCGGGGTGCTGGGTGCTCAGTGCTCGGGGTGCTGGGTTCTCAGTGCTCGGGGTGCTCGGTGCTCAGTGCTCGGGGTGCTGGGTGCTCAGTACTCGTGGTGCTCAGTGCTCAGTACTCAGGGTGCTGGGTGCTCAGTGCTCAGGGCGCTGGGTGCTCAGTGCTAGGGGTGCTGGCTGCTCGGTGCTCAGGTGGCTGGGTGGTCAGTACTCGGGGCGCTGGGTGCTCGGTACTCAGGGTGCGGGGTGCTCATTGCTTGGGGTGCTGGTTGCTCAGTGCTCGGGGTGCTGGGTGCTCAGTGCTCAGGGTGCTTGGTGCTCAGTGCTCAGGGTGCTGGGTGCTCAGTACTCAGGGTGCTGGGTGCTCAGTACTCGGGTGCTGGGTGCTCAGTGCTCAGGGTGCTGGGTGCTCAGTGCTCAGGGTGCTGGGTGCTCAGTGCTCGGGGTGCTGGGTGCTCAGTGCTCAGTACTCAGGGTGCTGGGTGCTCAGTGCTCAGTACTCAGGGTGCTGGGTGCTCAGTGCTTAGGGTGCTGGGTGCTCAGTGCTCAGGGTGCTGGGTGCTCAGTGCTCGGGGTGCTGGGTGCTCAGTGCTCAGTACTCAGGGTGCTGGGTGCTCAGTGCTCGGGGTGCTGGGTGCCCAGTGCTCAGTACTCAGGGTGCTCGGTGCTCAGTGCTCGGGGTGCTGGGTGCTCAGTGCTCGGGGTGCTGGGTGCTCAGTACTCGGGGTGCTGGGTGCTCAGTCCTCAGGGTGTTGGGTGCTCAGTACTCCGGGTGCTGGGTGCTCAGTTCTCGGGGTGCTCGGTGCTCAGTACTCAGTGATCAGGGTGCTGAGTGCTCAGTGCTCAGGGTGCTGGGTGTTCAGTACTCAGGGAGCTGGGTGCTCAGTACTCAGGGTGCTGGGTGCTCAGTGCTCAGGCTGCTGGGTGCTCAGTACTCGGGGTGCTCGGTGCCCAGTGCTCAGGGTTCTGGGTGCTCAGTACTCAGGGTGCTGGGTACTCAGTGCTCAGGGTGCTCGGTGCTCAGTACTCGGGGTGCTGGGTGCTCATTCTCGGGGTGCTGGGTGCTCAGTGCTCGGGGTGCTGGGTGCTCAGTACTCAGGGTGCTGGGTGCTCAGTGCTCGGGGTGCTGGGTGCTCAGTACTCAGGGTGCTGGGTGCTCAGTGCTCAGGGTGCTGGGTGCTCAGTACTCAGGGTGCTGGGTGCTCAGTGCTCAGGGTGCTGGGTGCTCAGTACTCAGGGTGCTGGGAGCTCAGTGCTCAGGGTGATCGGTGCTCAGTACTCAGGGTGCTCAGTACTCAGGGTGCTGGGTGCTCAGTGCTCGGGGTGCTGGGTGCTCAGTATTCAGGGTGCTGGGTGCTCAGTGCTTTGGGTTCTGGGTGCTCAGTGCTCAGGGTGATCGGTGCTCAGTACTCAGGGTGCTGGGTGCTCAGTGCTCAGGGTGCTGGGTGCTCAGTCCTCAGGGTGCTTAGTGCTCAGGGTGCTGGGTGCTCAGTGCTCGGGGTGCTCGGTGCTCAGTACTCAGGGTGCTGAGTGCTCAGTACTCAGGGTGCTGGGTGCTCAGTACTCAGGGTGCTGGGTGCTCAGTGCTCAGGTTGCTGGGTGATCAGTGCTCAGGGTGCTGGGTGCCCAGTGCTCAGCGTGCTGGGTGCTCAGTGCTTGGTGTGCTCGGTGCTCAGTACGTTGGGTGCTCACTACTCAGGGTGCTGGGTGCTCAGTGCTCGGGGTGATCCGTGCTCAGTACTCAGGTTGCTGGGTGCTCAGTGCTCGGGGTGCTCAGTGCTCAGTACGTTGGGTGCTCACTACTCAGGGTGCTGGGTGCTCAGTGCTCAGGGTGCTGGGTGCTCAGTGCTCAGGGTGCTTGGTGCTCTGTGCTCAGGGTGCTGGGTGCTCAGTACTCAGGGTGCTGGTTGCTCAGTACTCAGGGTGCTCAGTGCTCAGTACTCAGGGTGCTCAGTGCTCAGTACTCAGGGTGCTCAGTTCTCAGGGTGCTGGGTGCTCAGTACTCAGGGTGCATTGTGCTCAGTGCTCGGGGTGCTGGGTGCTCAGTACTCAGAATGCTGGGTGCTCAGTGCTCAGGGTGCTGGGTGCTCAGTGCTCAGGGTGCTCGGTGCTTAGTACTCAGGGTGCTCGGTGCTCGGGGTGCTGGGTGCTCAGTGCACGGGGTGCTGGGTGCTCAGTGCTCGGGGTGCTGGGTGCTCAGTGCTCAGGGTGCTGGGTGCTCAGTACTCAAGGTGCTGGCTGCTCAGTACTCAGGGTGCTGGGTGCTCAGTACTCAGGGAGCTCAGTGCTTGGGGTGCTGGGTGCTCAGTACTCAGGGTGCTCAGTGCTTGGGGTGTTGGGTGCTCAGTACTCAGGTTGCTGGGTGCTCAGTGATCAGGGTGTTGGGTGCTCAGTACTCAGGGTGCTGGGTGCTCAGTACTCAGGGTGCTGGGTGCTCAGTGCTCGGGGTGCTGGGTGCTCAGTGCTCGGGGTGCTGGGTGCTCAGTGCTCGGGGTGCTGGGTGCTCAGTGCTCGGGGTGCTGGGTGCTCAGTGCTCAGGGTGCTGGGTGCTCAGTGCTCGGGGTGCTGGGTGCTCAGTGCTCGGGGTGCTGGGTTCTCAGTGCTCGGGGTGCTCGGTGCTCAGTGCTCGGGGTGCTGGGTGCTCAGTACTCGTGGTAATCAGTGCTCAGTACTCAGGGTGCTGGGTGCCCAGTGCTCAGGGCGCTGGGTGCTCAGTGCTCAGGGTTTTGGCTGCTCGGTGCTCAGGTTGCTGGGTGGTCAGTACTCGGGCTGCTGGGTGCTCAGTACTCAGGGTGCGGGGTGCTCATTGCTTGGGGTGCTGGTTGCTCAGTGCTCGGGGTGCTGGGTGCTCAGTGCTCGGGGCGCTGGGTGCTCAGTGCTCGGGGCGCTGGTTGCTCAGTGCTCGGGGCGCTGGGTGCTCAGTGCTCTGGGTGCTCGGTGCTCAGTACTCAGGGTGCTGGGTTCTCAGTGCTCGGGTTGCACGGTGCTCAGTATGTTGGGTGCTCACTACTCAGGGTGCTGAGTGCTCAGTGCTCAGGGTGCTCAGTGCTCAGTACTCAGGGTGCTCAGTGCTCAGTACTCAGGGTGCTCGGTGCTCAGGGTGCTGGGTGCTCAGTGCTCGGGGTGCTGGGTGCTCATTACTCACGGTGCTGCGTGCTCAGTGCTCGGGGTGCTCGGTGCTCAGCACTCAGGGTGCTGGGTGCTCAGTACTCAGGTGCTGGGTGCTCAGTGCTCAGGGTGCTGGGTGCTCAGTATTCGGGGTGCTGGGTGCTCAGTGCTCAGTACTCAGGGTGCTTGGTGTTCAGTGCTTGGGGTGCTGGGTGCTCAGTGCTCAGGGTGCTCAGTGCTCAGTACTCGGGGTGCTGGGTGCTCAGAGCTCAGGGTGCTCAATGCTCAGTACTCGGGGTGCTGTGTGCTCAGTGCTCAGGGTGCTCAGTGCTCGGGGTGCTGGGTGCTCAGTGCTCGGGGCGCTGGGTGCTCAGTGCTCGGGGTGCTGGGTGCTCAGTACTCAGGGTGCTGGGTGCTCAGTGCTCAGGGTGCTCAGTGCTCAGTACTCAGTGCTCAGGGTGCTCAGTACTCGGGGTGCTGGGTGCTCAGTGCTCACTGTGCTCAGTGCTCAGTACTCAGTGCTCAGGGTGCTCAGTGCTCAGTGCTCAGGGTGCTGTATGTTCAGTACTCAGGGTGCTGGTTGCTCAGTACTCAGGGTGCTGGGTGCTCAGTGCTCAGGGTGCTGGGTGCTCAGTGCTCGGGGTGCTCAGTACTCAGGGTGCTGTGTGTTCAGTGCTCAGGGTACTGGATGCTCAGTACTCAGGGTGCTCGGTGCTTAGTACTCAGGGTGCTGGGTGCTCAGTACTCCGGGTGCTGGGTGCTCAGTGCTCGGGGTACTCGGAGCTCAGTACTCAGGGTGCTGGGTGCTCAGTTCTCGGGGTGATCGGTGCTCAGTACTCAGGGTGCTGGGTGCTCAGTGCTCGGGGTGCTTGGTGCTCAGTACGTTGGGTGCTCACTACTCAGGGTGCTGGGTGCTCAGTGCTCAGTGTGCTGGGTGCTCAGTGCTCAGGGTGCTGGGTGCTCAGTGCTCAGGGTGCTGTGTGCACAGTACTCATGGTGCTGGGTGCTCAGTGCTCGGGGTGCTGGGTGCTCAGTACTCAGGGTGCTGGGTGCTCAGTACTCGGGTGCTGGGTGCTCAGTACTCAGGGTGCTGGGTGCTCAGTGCTCGGGGTGCTGGGTGCTCAGTGCTCAGTACTCAGGGTGCTGGGTGCTCAGTCCTCGGGGTGCTGGGTGCTCAGTGCTCAGGGTGCTGGGTGCTCTGTGCTCGGGGTGCTGGGTGCTCAGTACTCAGGGTGCTGGGTGCTCAGTACTCGGGTGCTGGGTGCTCAGTGCTCAGGGTGCTGGGTGCTCAGTGCTCGGGGTGCTGGGTGCTCAGTGCTCAGTACTCAGGGTGCTGGGTGCTCAGTGCTCGGGGTGCTGGGTGCTCAGTGCTCAGGGTGCTGGGTGCTCAGTGCTCAGGGCGCTGGTTGCTCAGTGCTCAGTCCTCAGGGTGATGGGTGCACAGTGCTCAGGGTGCTGGGTGCTCAGTGCTCAGGGTGCTGGGTACTCAGTGCTCGGGGTGCTGGGTGCTCAGTACTCAGGGTGCTGGGTGCTCAGTACACATGGTGCTGGGTTCTCAGTGCTCGGGTTGCTGGGTGCTCAGTGCTCGGGGTGCTGGGTGCTCAGTGCTCGGGGTGCTGTGTGTTCAGTGCTCACGGTGCTGGGTGTTCAGTACTCAGGGTGCTGGGTGCTCAGTACTCAGGGTTCTCATTGCTCAGGGTGCTGGGTGCTCAGTACTCAGGGTGCTGGGTGCTCAGTACTCAGGGTGCTCAGTGCTCAGTACTCAGGGTGCTCAGTGCTCAGTACTCAGGGTGCTCGGTGCTCAGGGTGCTGGGTGCTCATTGCTCCGGGTGCTGGGTGCTCATTGCTCGCGGTGCTGCAAGCTCAATGCTCGGGGTGCTCGGTGCTCAGTACTCAGGGTGCTGGGTACTCAGTGCTCAGGGTGCTCGGTGCTCAGTACTCGGGGAGCTGGGTGCTCATTCTCGGGGTGCTTGGTGCTCAGTGCTCGGGGTGCTGGGTGCTCAGTACTCAGGGTGCTGGGTGCTCAGTGCTCAGGGTGCTGGGTGCTCAGTACTCAGGGTGCTGGGTGCTCAGTGCTCAGGGTGCTGGGTGCTCAGTACTCAGGGTGCTGGGTGCTCAGTGCTCAGGGTGCTGAGTGCTCAGTACTCAGGGTGCTGGGAGCTCAGTGCTCAGGGTGATCGGTGCTCAGTACTCAGGGTGCTCAGTACTCAGGGTGCTGGGTGCTCAGTGCTCGGGGTGCTGGGTGCTCAGTATTCAGGGTGCTGGGTGCTCAGTGCTTTGGGTTCTGGGTGCTCAGTGCTCAGGGTGATCGGTGCTCAGTACTCAGGGTGCTGGGTGCTCAGTGCTCAGGGTGCTGGGTGCTCAGTCCTCAGGGTGCTTAGTGCTCAGGGTGCTGGGTGCTCAGTGCTCGGGGTGCTCGGTGCTCAGTACTCAGGGTGCTGAGTGCTCAGTACTCAGGGTGCTGGGTGCTCAGTACTCAGGGTGCTGGGTGCTCAGTGCTCAGGTTGCTGGGTGATCAGTGCTCAGGGTGCTGGGTGCTCAGTGCTCAGCGTGCTGGGTGCTCAGTGCGCGGGGTGCTGGGTGCTCAGTACTCAGGTTGCTGGGTGCTCAGTGCTTGGTGTGCTCGGTGCTCAGTACGTTGGGTGCTCACTACTCAGGGTGCTGGGTGCTCAGTGCTCGGGGTGATCCGTGCTCAGTACTCAGGTTGCTGGGTGCTCAGTTCTCGGGGTGCTCAGTGCTCAGTACGTTGGGTGCTCACTACTCAGGGTGCTGGGTGCTCAGTGCTCAGGGTGCTGGGTGCTCAGTGCTCAGGGTGCTGGGTGCTCAGTGCTCAGGGTGCTGGGTGCTCAGTACTCAGGGTGCTGGTTGCTCAGTACTCAGGGTGCTCAGTGCTCAGTACTCAGGGTGCTCAGTGCTCAGTACTCAGGGTGCTCAGTTCTCAGGGTGCTGGGTGCTCAGTGCTCAGGGTGCTGGGTGCTCAGTGCTCAGGGTGCTCAGTGCTCAGTGCTCAGGGTGCTGGGTGCTCAGTACTCAGGGTGCTGTGTGCTCAGTGCTCGGGGTGCTGGGTGCTCAGTACTCAGAGTGCTGGGTGCTCAGTGCTCAGGGTGCTGGGTGCTCAGTGCTCAGGGTGCTCGGTGCTTAGTACTCAGGGTGCTCGGTGCTCGGGGTGCTGGGTGCTCAGTGCACGGGGTGCTGGGTGCTCAGTGCTCGGGGTGCTGGGTGCTCAGTGCTCAGGGTGCTGGGTGCTCAGTACTCAAGGTGCTGGCTGCTCAGTACTCAGGGTGCTGGGTGCTCAGTACTCAGGGAGCTCAGTGCTTGGGGTGCTGGGTGCTCAGTACTCAGGGTGCTCAGTGCTTGGGGTGTTGGGTGCTCAGTACTCAGGTTGCTGGGTGCTCAGTGATCAGGGTGTTGGGTGCTCAGTACTCAGGGTGCTGGGTGCTCAGTACTCAGGGTGCTGGGTGCTCAGTGCTCGGGGTGCTGGATGCTCAGTGCTCGGGGTGCTGGGTGCTCAGTGCTCGGGGTGCTGGGTGCTCAGTGCTCGGGGTGCTGGGTGCTCAGTGCTCAGGGTGCTGGGTGCTCAGTGCTCGGGGTGCTGGGTGCTCAGTGCTCGGGGTGCTGGGTTCTCAGTGCTCGGGGTGCTCGGTGCTCAGTGCTCGGGGTGCTGGGTGCTCAGTACTCGTGGTGCTCAGTGCTCAGTACTCAGGGTGCTGGGTGCTCAGTGCTCAGGGCGCTGGGTGCTCAGTCCTAGGGGTGCTGGCTGCTCGGTGCTCAGGTTGCTGGGTGGTCAGTACTCGGGGCGCTGGGTGCTCAGTACTCAGGGTGCGGGGTGCTCATTGCTTGGGGTGCTGGTTGCTCAGTGCTCGGGGTGCTGGGTGCTCAGTGCTCAGGGTGCTTGGTGCTCAGTGCTCAGGGTGCTGGGTGCTCAGTACTCAGGGTGCTGGGTGCTCAGTACTCGGGTGCTGGGTGCTCAGTGCTCAGGGTGCTGGGTGCTCAGTGCTCAGGGTGCTGGGTGCTCAGTGCTCGGGGTGCTTTGTGCTCAGTGCTCAGTACTCAGGGTGCTGGGTGCTCAGTGCTCAGTACTCAGGGTGCTGGGTGCTCAGTGCTTAGGGTGCTGGGTGCTCAGTGCTCAGGGTGCTGGGTGCTCAGTGCTCGGGGTGCTGGGTGCTCAGTGCTCAGTACTCAGGGTGCTGGGTGCTCAGTGCTCAGGGTGCTGGGTGCCCAGTGCTCAGTACTCAGGGTGCTGGGTGCTCAGTGCTCGGGGTGCTGGGTGCTCAGTGCTCGGGGTGCTGGGTGCTCAGTACTCGGGGTGCTGGGTGCTCAGTCCTCAGGGTGTTGGGTGCTCAGTACTCCGGGTGCTGGGTGCTCAGTTCTCGGGGTGCTCGGTGCTCAGTACTCAGTGATCAGGGTGCTGAGTGCTCAGTGCTCAGGGTGCTGGGTGTTAAGTACTCAGGGAGCTGGGTGCTCAGTACTCAGGGTGCTGGGTGCTCAGTGCTCAGGCTGCTGGGTGCTCAGTACTCGGGGTGCTCGGTGCCCAGTGCTCAGGGTGCTGGGTGCTCAGTACTCAGGGTGCTGGGTACTCAGTGATCAGGGTGCTCGGTGCTCAGTACTCGGGGTGCTGGGTGCTCATTCTCGGGGTGCTGGGTGCTCAGTGCTCGGGGTGCTGGGTGCTCAGTACTGAGGGTGCTGGGTGCTCAGTGCTCAGGGTGCAGGGTGCTCAGTACTCAGGGTGCTGGGTGCTCAGTGCTCAGGGTGCTGGGTGCTCAGTACTCAGGGTGCTGGGTGCTCAGTGCTCAGGGTGCTGGGTGCTCAGTACTCAGGGTGCTGGGAGCTCAGTGCTCAGGGTGATCGGTGCTCAGTACTCAGGGTGCTCAGTGCTCAGGGTGCTTGGTGCTCAGTGCTCAGGGTGCTGGGTGCTCAGTACTCAGGGTTCTCATTGCTCAGGGTGCTGGGTGCTCAGTACTCAGGGTGCTGGGTGCTCAGTACTCAGGGTGCTCAGTGCTCAGTACTCAGGGTGCTCAGTGCTCAGTACTCAGGGTGCTCGGTGCTCAGGGTGCTGGGTGCTCATTGCTCCGGGTGCTGGGTGCTCATTGCTCGCGGTGCTACATGCTCAGTGCTCGGGGTGCTCGGTGCTCAGTACTCAGGGTGCTGGGTACTCAGTGCTCAGGGTGCTCGGTGCTCAGTACTCGGGGTGCTGGGTGCTCATTCTCGGGGTGCTTGGTGCTCAGTGCTCGGGGTGCTGGGTGCTCAGTACTCAGGGTGCTGGGTGCTCAGTGCTCAGGGTGCTGGGTGCTCAGTACTCAGGCTGCTGGGTGCTCAGTGCTCAGGGTGCTGGGTGCTCAGTACTCAGGGTGCTGGGTGCTCAGTGCTCAGGGTGCTGGGTGCTCAGTACTCAGGGTGCTGGGAGCTCAGTGCTCAGGGTGATCGGTGCTCAGTACTCAGGGTGCTCAGTACTCAGGGTGCTGGGTGCTCAGTGCTCGGGGTGCTGGGTGCTCAGTATTCAGGGTGCTGGGTGCTCAGTGCTTTGGGTTCTGGATGCTCAGTGCTCAGGGTGATCGGTGCTCAGTACTCAGGGTGCTGGGTGCTCAGTGCTCAGGGTGCTGGGTGCTCAGTCCTCAGGGTGCTTAGTGCTCAGGGTGCTGGGTGCTCAGTGGTCGGGGTGCTCGGTGCTCAGTACTCAGGGTGCTGAGTGCTCAGTACTCAGGGTGCTGGGTGCTCAGTACTCAGGGTGCTGGGTGCTCAGTGCTCAGGTTGCTGGGTGATCAGTGCTCAGGGTGCTGGGTCCTCAGTGCTCAGCGTGCTGGGTGCTCAGTGCTCGGGGTGCTGGGTGCTCAGTACTCAGGTTGCTGGGTGCTCAGTGCTTGGTGTGCTCGGTGCTCAGTACGTTGGGTGCTCACTACTCAGGGTGCTGGGTGCTCAGTGCTCGGGGTGATCCGTGCTCAGTACTCAGGTTGCTGGGTGCTCAGTTCTCGGGGTGCTCAGTGCTCAGTACGTTGGGTGCTCACTACTCAGGGTGCTGGGTGCTCAGTGCTCAGGGTGCTGGGTGCTCAGTGCTCAGGGTGCTTGGTGCTCAGTGCTCAGGGTGCTGGGTGCTCAGTACTCAGGGTGCTGGTTGCTCAGTACTCAGGGTGCTCAGTGCTCAGTACTCAGGGTGCTCAGTGCTCAGTACTCAGGGTGCTCAGTTCTCAGGGTGCTGGGTGCTCAGTCCTCAGGGTGCTGGGTGCTCAGTGCTCAGGGTGCTCAGTGCTCAGTGCTCAGGGTGCTATGTGCTCAGTACTCAGGGTGCTGTGTGCTCAGTGCTCGGGGTGCTGGGTGCTCAGTACTCAGAGTGCTGGGTGCTCAGTGCTCAGGGTGCTGGGTGCTCAGTGCTCAGGGTGCTCGGTGCTTAGTACTCAGGGTGCTCGGTGCTCGGGGTGCTGGGTGCTCAGTGCACGGGGTGCTGGGTGCTCAGTGCACGGGGTGCTGGGTGCTCAGTGCTCGGGGTCCTGGGTGCTCAGTTCTCAGGGTGCTGGGTGCACAGTACTCAGGGTGCTGGGTGCTCAGTGCTCGGGGTGCTGGGTGCTCAGTACTCAGGGTGCTGGGTGCTCAGTACTCGGGTGCTGGGTGCTCAGTACTCAGGGTGCTGGGTGCTCAGTGCTCGGGGTGCTGGGTGCTCAGTGCTCAGTACTCAGGGTGCTGGGTGCTCAGTGCTCGGGGTGCTGGGTGCTCAGTGCTCAGGGTGCTGGGTGCTCAGTGCTCGGGGTGCTGGGTGCTCAGTACTCAGGGTGCTGGGTGCTCAGTACTCGGGTGCTGGGTGCTCAGTGCTCAGGGTGCTGGGTGCTCAGTGCTCGGGGTGCTGGGTGCTCAGTGCTCAGTACTCAGGGTGCTGGGTGCTCAGTGCTCGGGGTGCTGGGTGCTCAGTGCTCAGGGTGCTGGGTGCTCAGTGCTCAGGGCGCTGGGTGCTCAGTGCTCAGTCCTCAGGTTTATGGGTGCACAGTGCTCAGGGTGCTGGGTGCTCAGTGCTCAGGGTGCTGGGTACTCAGTGCTCGGGGTGCTGGGTGCTCAGTACTCAGGGTGCTGGGTGCTCAGTACACATGGTGCTGGGTTCTCAGTGCTCGGGTTGCTGGGTGCTCAGTGCTCGGGTTGCTGGGTGCTCAGTGCTCGGGGTGCTGTGTGTTCAGTGCTCACGGTGCTGGTTGTTCAGTACTCAGGGTGCTGGGTGCTCAGTACTCAGGGTTCTCATTGCTCAGGGTGCTGGGTGCTCAGTACTCAGGGTGCTGGGTGCTCAGTACTCAGGGTGCTCAGTGCTCAGTACTCAGGGTGCTCAGTGCTCAGTACTCAGGGTGCTCGGTGCTCAGGGTGCTGGGTGCTCATTGCTCCGGGTGCTGGGTGCTCATTGCTCGCGGTGCTGCATGCTCAGTGCTCGGGGTGCTCGGTGCTCAGTACTCAGAGTGCTGGGTACTCAGTGCTCAGGGTGCTCGGTGCTCAGTACTCGGGGTGCTGGGTGCTCATTCTCGGGGTGCTTGGTGCTCAGTGCTCGGGGTGCTGGGTGCTCAGTACTCAGGGTGCTGGGTGCTCAGTGCTCAGGGTGCTGGGTGCTCAGTACTCAGGGTGCTGGGTGCTCAGTGCTCAGGGTGCTGGGTGCTCAGTACTCAGGGTGCTGGGTGCTCAGTGCTCAGGGTGCTGAGTGCTCAGTACTCAGGGTGCTGGGAGCTCAGTGCTCAGGGTGATCGGTGCTCAGTACTCAGGGTGCTCAGTACTCAGGGTGCTGGGTGCTCAGTCCTCGGGGTGCTGGGTGCTCAGTATTCAGGGTGCTGGGTGCTCAGTGCTTTGGGTTCTGGGTGCTCAGTGCTCAGGGTGATCGGTGCTCAGTACTCAGGGTGCTGGGTGCTCAGTGCTCAGGGTGCTGGGTGCTCAGTCCTCAGGGTGCTTAGTGCTCAGGGTGCTGGGTGCTCAGTGCTCGGGGTGCTCGGTGCTCAGTACTCAGGGTGCTGAGTGCTCAGTACTCAGGGTGCTGGGTGCTCAGTACTCAGGGTGCTGGGTGCTCAGTGCTCAGGTTGCTGGGTGATCAGTGCTCAGGGTGCTGGGTGCTCAGTGCTCAGCGTGCTGGGTGCTCAGTGCTCGGGGTGCTGGGTGCTCAGTACTCAGGGTGCTGTGTGCTCAGTGCTCGGGGTGCTGGGTGCTCAGTACTCAGAGTGCTGGGTGCTCAGTGCTCAGGGTGCTGGGTGCTCAGTGCTCAGGGTGCTCGGTGCTTAGTACTCAGGGTGCTCGGTGCTCGGGGTGCTGGGTGCTCAGTGCACGGGGTGCTGGGTGCTCAGTGCTCGGGGTGCTGGGTGTTCAGTGCTCAGGGTGCTGGGTGCTCAGTGCTCAGGGTGCTGGGTGCTCAGTGCTCAGGGTGTTGGGTGCACAGTACTCAGGGTGCTGGGTGCTCAGTGCTCGGGGTGCTGGGTGCTCAGTACTCAGGGTGCTGGGTGCTCAGTACTCGGGTGCTGGGTGCTCAGTACTCAGGGTGCTGGGTGCTCAGTGCTCGGGGTGCTGGGTGCTCAGTGCTCAGGGTGCTGGGTGCTCAGTGCTCAGGGCGCTGGGTGCTCAGTGCTCAGTCCTCAGGGTGATGGGTGCACAGTGCTCAGGGTGCTGGGTGCTCAGTGCTCAGGGTGCTGGGTACTCAGTGCTCGGGGTGCTGGGTGCTCAGTACTCAGTGTGCTGGGTGCTCAGTACACATGGTGCTGGGTTCTCAGTGCTCGGGTTGCTGGGTGCTCAGTGCTCGGGGTGCTGGGTGCTCAGTGCTCGGGGTGCTGTGTGTTCAGTGCTCACGGTGCTGGGTGTTCAGTACTCAGGGTGCTGGGTGCTCAGTACTCAGGGTTCTCATTGCTCAGGGTGCTGGGTGCTCAGTACTCAGGGTGCTGGGTGCTCAGTACTCAGGGTGCTCAGTGCTCAGTACTCAGGGTGCTCAGTGCTCAGTACTCAGGGTGCTCGGTGCTCAGGGTGCTGGGTGCTCATTGCTCCGGGTGCTGGGTGCTCATTGCTCGCGGTGCTGCATGCTCAGTGCTCGGGGTGCTCGGTGCTCAGTACTCAGGGTGCTGGGTACTCAGTGCTCAGGGTGCTCGGTGCTCAGTACTCGGGGTGCTGGGTGCTCATTCTCGGGGTGCTTGGTGCTCAGTGCTCGGGGTGCTGGGTGCTCAGTACTCAGGGTGCTGGGTGCTCAGTGCTCAGGGTGCTGGGTGCTCAGTACTCAGGGTGCTGGGTGCTCAGTGCTCAGGGTGCTGGGTGCTCAGTACTCAGGGTGCTGGGTGCTCAGTGCTCAGGGTGCTGAGTGCTCAGTACTCAGGGTGCTGGGAGCTCAGTGCTCAGGGTGATCGGTGCTCAGTACTCAGGGTGCTCAGTACTCAGGGTGCTGGGTGCTCAGTGCTCGGGGTGCTGGGTGCTCAGTATTCAGGGTGCTGGGTGCTCAGTGCTTTGGGTTCTGGGTGCTCAGTGCTCAGGGTGATCGGTGCTCAGTACTCAGGGTGCTGGGTGCTCAGTGCTCAGGGTGCTGGGTGCTCAGTCCTCAGGGTGCTTAGTGCTCAGGGTGCTGGGTGCTCAGTGCTCGGGGTGCTCGGTGCTCAGTACTCAGGGTGCTGAGTGCTCAGTACTCAGGGTGCTGGGTGCTCAGTACTCAGGGTGCTGGGTGCTCAGTGCTCAGGTTGCTGGGTGCTCAGTGCTTGGTGTGCTCGGTGCTCAGTACGTTGGGTGCTCACTACTCAGGGTGCTGGGTGCTCAGTGCTCGGGGTGATCCGTGCTCAGTACTCAGGTTGCTGGGTGCTCAGTTCTCGGGGTGCTCAGTGCTCAGTACGTTGGGTGCTCACTACTCAGGGTGCTGGGTGCTCAGTGCTCAGGGTGCTGGGTGCTCAGTGCTCAGGGTGCTTGGTGCTCAGTGCTCAGGGTGCTGGGTGCTCAGTACTCAGGGTGCTGGTTGCTCAGTACTCAGGGTGCTCAGTGCTCAGTACTCAGGGTGCTCAGTGCTCAGTACTCAGGGTGCTCAGTTCTCAGGGTGCTGGGTGCTCAGTCCTCAGGGTGCTGGGTGCTCAGTGCTCAGGGTGCTCAGTGCTCAGTGCTCAGGGTGCTGGGTGCTCAGTACTCAGGGTGCTGTGTGCTCAGTGCTCGGGGTGCTGGGTGCTCAGTACTCAGAGTGCTGGGTGCTCAGTGCTCAGGGTGCTGGGTGCTCAGTGCTCAGGGTGCTCGGTGCTTAGTACTCAGGGTGCTCGGTGCTCGGGGTGCTGGGTGCTCAGTGCACGGGGTGCTGGGTGCTCAGTGCTCGGGGTGCTGGGTGCTCAGTGCTCAGGGTGCTGGGTGCTCAGTACTCAAGGTGCTGGCTGCTCAGTACTCAGGGTGCTGGGTGCTCAGTACTCAGGGAGCTCAGTGCTTGGGTTGCTGGGTGCTCAGTACTCAGGGTGCTCAGTGCTTGGGGTGTTGGGTGCTCAGTACTCAGGTTGCTGGGTGCTCAGTGATCAGGGTGTTGGGTGCTCAGTACTCAGGGTGCTGGGTGCTCAGTACTCAGGGTGCTGGGTGCTCAGTGCTCGGGGTGCTGGGTGCTCAGTTCTCGGGGTGCTGGGTGCTCAGTGCTCGGGGTGCTGGGTGCTCAGTACTCGGGTGCTGGGTGCTCAGTGCTCGGGGTGCTGGGTGCTCAGTGCTCAGTACTCAGGGTGCTGGGTGCTCAGTACTCAGGGTGCTGGGTGCTCAGTACTCGGGTGCTGGGTGCTCAGTGCTCAGGGTGCTGGGTGCTCAGTGCTCAGGGTGCTGGGTGCTCAGTGCTCGGGGTGCTGGGTGCTCAGTGCTCAGTACTCAGGGTGCTGGGTGCTCAGTGCTCAGTACTCAGGGTGCTGGGTGCTCAGTGCTTAGGGTGCTGGGTGCTCAGTGCTCAGGGTGCTGGGTGCTCAGTGCTCGGGGTGCTGGGTGCTCAGTGCTCAGTACTCAGGGTGCTGGGTGCTCAGTGCTCGGGGTGCTGGGTGCCCAGTGCTCAGTACTCAGGGTGCTGGGTGCTCAGTGCTCGGGGTGCTGGGTGCTCAGTGCTCGGGGTGCTGGGTGCTCAGTACTCGGGGTGCTGGGTGCTCAGTACTCAGGGTGTTGGGTGCTCAGTACTCCGGGTGCTGGGTGCTCAGTTCTCGGGGTGCTCGGTGCTCAGTACTCAGTGATCAGGGTGCTGAGGGCTCAGTGCTCAGGGTGCTGGGTGTTCAGTACTCAGGGAGCTGGGTGCTCAGTACTCGGGGTGCTCGGTGCCCAGTGCTCAGGGTGCTGGGTGCTCAGTACTCAGGGTGCTGGGTGCTCAGTGCTCAGGGTGCTGGGTGCTCAGTACTCAGGGTGCTGGGAGCTCAGTGCTCAGGGTGATCGGTGCTCAGTACTCAGGGTGCTCAGTGCTCAGGGTGCTTGGTGCTCAGTGCTCAGGGTGCTGGGTGCTCAGTCCTCAGGGTGCTTAGTGCTCAGGGTGCTGGGTGCTCAGTGCTCGGGGTGCTCGGTGCTCAGTACTCAGGGTGCTGAGTGCTCAGTACTCAGGGTGCTGGGTGCTCAGTACTCAGGGTGCTGGGTGCTCAGTGCTCAGGTTGCTGGGTGATCAGTGCTCAGGGTGCTGGGTGCTCAGTGCTCAGCGTGCTGGGTGCTCAGTGCTCGGGGTGCTGGGTGCTCAGTACTCAGGGTGCTGTGTGCTCAGTGCTCGGGGTGCTGGGTGCTCAGTACTCAGAGTGCTGGGTGCTCAGTGCTCAGGGTGCTGGGTGCTCAGTGCTCAGGGTGCTCGGTGCTTAGTACTCAGGGTGCTCGGTGCTCGGGGTGCTGGGTGCTCAGTGCTCGGGGTGCTGGGTGCTCAGTACTCAGGGTGCTGTGTGCTCAGTGCTCGGGGTGCTGAGTGCTCAGTACTCAGAGTGCTGGGTGCTCAGTGCTCAGGGTGCTGGGTGCTCAGTGCTCAGGGTGCTCGGTGCTTAGTACTCAGGGTGCTCGGTGCTCGGGGTGCTGGGTGTTCAGTGCTCAGGGTGCTGGGTGCTCAGTGCTCAGGGTGCTGGGTGCTCAGTGCTCAGGGTGCTGGGTGCACAGTACTCAGGGTGCTGGGTGCTCAGTGCTCGGGGTGCTGGGTGCTCAGTACTCAGGGTGCTGGGTGCTCAGTACTCGGGTGCTGGGTGCTCAGTACTCAGGGTGCTGGGTGCTCAGTGCTCGGGGTGCTGGGTGCTCAGTGCTCAGTACTCAGGGTGCTGGGTGCTCAGTGCTCGGGGTGCTGGGTGCTCAGTGCTCAGGGTGCTGGGTGCTCAGTGCTCGGGGTGCTGGGTGCTCAGTACTCAGGGTGCTGGGTGCTCAGTACTCGGGTGCTGGGTGCTCAGTGCTCAGGGTGCTGGGTGCTCAGTGCTCGGGGTGCTGGGTGCTCAGTGCTCAGTACTCAGGGTGCTGGGTGCTCAGTGCTCGGGGTGCTGGGTGCTCAGTGCTCAGGGTGCTGGGTGCTCAGTGCTCAGGGCGCTGGGTGCTCAGTGCTCAGTCCTCAGGGTGATGGGTGCACAGTGCTCAGGGTGCTGGGTGCTCAGTGCTCAGGGTGCTGGGTACTCAGTGCTCGGGGTGCTGGGTGCTCAGTACTCAGGGTGCTGGGTGCTCAGTACACATGGTGCTGGGTTCTCAGTGCTCGGGTTGCTGGGTGCTCAGTGCTCGGGGTGCTGGGTGCTCAGTGCTCGGGGTGCTGTGTGTTCAGTGCTCACGGTGCTGGGTGTTCAGTACTCAGGATGCTGGGTGCTCAGTACTCAGGGTTCTCATTGCTCAGGGTGCTGGGTGCTCAGTACTCAGGGTGCTGGGTGCTCAGTACTCAGGGTGCTCAGTGCTCAGTACTCAGGGTGCTCAGTGCTCAGTACTCAGGGTGCTCGGTGCTCAGGGTGCTGGGTGCTCATTGCTCCGGGTGCTGGGTGCTCATTGCTCGCGGTGCTGCATGCTCAGTGCTCGGGGTGCTCGGTGCTCAGTACTCAGGGTGCTGGGTACTCAGTGCTCAGGGTGCTCGGTGCTCAGTACTCGGGGTGCTGGGTGCTCATTCTCGGGGTGCTTGGTGCTCAGTGCTCGGGGTGCTGGGTGCTCAGTACTCAGGGTGCTGGGTGCTCAGTGCTCAGGGTGCTGGGTGCTCAGTACTCAGGGTGCTGGGTGCTCAGTGCTCAGGGTGCTGGGTGCTCAGTACTCAGGGTGCTGGGTGCTCAGTGCTCAGGGTGCTGAGTGCTCAGTACTCAGGGTGCTGGGAGCTCAGTGCTCAGGGTGATCGGTGCTCAGTACTCAGGGTGCTCAGTACTCAGGGTGCTGGGTGCTCAGTGCTCGGGGTGCTGGGTGCTCAGTATTCAGGGTGCTGGGTGCTCAGTGCTTTGGGTTCTGGGTGCTCAGTGCTCAGGGTGATCGGTGCTCAGTACTCAGGGTGCTGGGTGCTCAGTGCTCAGGGTGCTGGGTGCTCAGTCCTCAGGGTGCTTAGTGCTCAGGGTGCTGGGTGCTCAGTGCTCGGGGTGCTCGGTGCTCAGTACTCAGGGTGCTGAGTGCTCAGTACTCAGGGTGCTGGGTGCTCAGTACTCAGGGTGCTGGGTGCTCAGTGCTCAGGTTGCTGGGTGATCAGTGCTCAAGGTGCTGGGTGCTCAGTGCTCAGCGTGCTGGGTGCTCAGTGCTCGGGGTGCTGGGTGCTCAGTACTCAGGTTGCTGGGTGCTCAGTGCTTGGTGTGCTCGGTGCTCAGTACGTTGGGTGCTCACTACTCAGGGTGCTGGGTGCTCAGTGCTCGGGGTGATCCGTGCTCAGTACTCAGGTTGCTGGGTGCTCAGTTCTCGGGGTGCTCAGTGCTCAGTACGTTGGGTGCTCACTACTCAGGGTGCTGGGTGCTCAGTGCTCAGGGTGCTGGGTGCTCAGTGCTCAGGGTGCTTGGTGCTCAGTGCTCAGGGTGCTGGGTGCTCAGTACTCAGGGTGCTGGTTGCTCAGTACTCAGGGTGCTCAGTGCTCAGTACTCAGGGTGCTCAGTGCTCAGTACTCAGGGTGCTCAGTTCTCAGGGTGCTGGGTGCTCAGTCCTCAGGGTGCTGGGTGCTCAGTTCTCAGGGTGCTCAGTGCTCAGTGCTCAGGGTGCTGGGTGCTCAGTACTCAGGGTGCTGTGTGCTCAGTGCTCAGGGTGCTGGGTGCTCAGTACTCAGAGTGCTGGGTGCTCAGTGCTCAGGGTGCTGGGTGCTCAGTGCTCAGGGTGCTCGGTGCTTAGTACTCAGGGTACTCGGTGCTCGGGGTGCTGGGTGCTCAGTGCACGGGGTGCTGGGTGCTCAGTGCTCGGGGTGCTGGGTGCTCAGTGCTCAGGGTGCTGGGTGCTCAGTACTCAAGGTGCTGGCTGCTCAGTACTCAGGGTGCTGGGTGCTCAGTACTCAGGGAGCTCAGTGCTTGGGGTGCTGGGTGCTCAGTACTCAGGGTGCTCAGTGCTTGGGGTGTTGGGTGCTCAGTACTCAGGTTGCTGGGTGCTCAGTGATCAGGGTGTTGGGTGCTCAGTACTCAGGGTGCTGGGTGCTCAGTACTCAGGGTGCTGGGTGCTCAGTGCTCGGGGTGCTGGATGCTCAGTGCTCGGGGTGCTGGGTGCTCAGTGCTCGGGGTGCTGGGTGCTCAGTGCTCAGTACTCAGTGTGCTCGGTGCTCAGTGCTCAGGGTGCTGGGTGCTCAGTACTCATGGTGCTAGGTGCTCAGTGCTCGGGGTGCTCGGTGCTCAGTACGCTGGGTGCTCAGTACTCAGGGTGCTGGGTGCTCAGTACTCAGGTTGCTGGGTGCTCAGTACTCAGGGTTCTGGGTGCTTAGTACTCAGGGTGCTCGATGCTCAGTGCTCGGGGTGCTGGGTGCTCAGTGCTCAGGGTGCTGGGTGCTCAGTACTCAGGGTGCTGGGTGCTCAGTACTCAGGGTGCTCGTTGCTCAGTGCTCAGGATGCTGGGTGCTCAGTGCGCGGGGTGCTGGGTGTTCAGTACTCAGGGTGCTGGGTGCTCAGTACTCAGGGTGCTGGGTGCTCAGTGCTCAGGGTGCTGAGTGCTCAGTACTCAGGGTGCTGGGTGCTCAGTGCTAGGGGTGCTGGGTGCTCAGTACTCAGGGTGCTGGGTGCTTAGTACTCAGGGTGCTGGGTGCTCAGTGCTCGGGGTGCTGGGTGCTCAGTGCTCGGGGTGCTCGGTGCTCAGTGCTCGGGGTGCTTGGTGCTCAGTAATCAGGGTGCTGGGTGCTCAGTACTCGTTGTGCTGGGTGCTCAGTGCTCAGGGTGCTGGGTGCTCAGTACTCAGGGTGCTCGGTACTCAGTACTCACGGTGCTCAGTGCTCAGTACTCAGCGTGCTGGGTGCTCAGTGCTCAGGGTGCTGGGTGCTCAGTACTCAGGGTGCTGGGTGCTCAGTGCTCAGGGTGCTCAGTGCTCAGTACTCAGGGTGCTCGGTGCTCAGTGCTCAGGGTGCTCAGTGCTCAGTACTCAGGGTGCTCAGTGCTCAGTGCTCAGGGTGCTGGGTGCTCAGGGCTCGGGGTGCTGGGTGCTCAGTGCTCAGGGTGCTGGGTGCTCAGTACTCAGGGTGCTCAGTGCTCAGGGTGCTGGGTGCTCAGTGCTCAGTACACAGGGAGCTGAGTGCTCAGTTCTCTGGGTGCTGGGTGCTCAGTGCTCAGTACTCAGGGTGCTGGCTGCTCAGTGCTCAGGGTGTCTGGATGCTCAGTACTCAGGGTGCTGGGTCCTCAGTGCTCAGGGTGCTGGGTGCTCAGTGCTCGGGGAGCTCAGTACACAGGGTGCTGTGTGTTCAGTGCTCAGGGTACTGGGTGCTCAGTACTCAGGGTGCTCGGTGCTTAGTACTCAGGGTGCTGGGTGCTCAGTACTCCGGGTGCTGGGTGCTCAGTGCTCGGGGTGCTCGGTGCTCAGTGCTCAGGGTGCTGGGTGCTCAGTATTCAGGGTGCTCATTGCTCCGGGTCCTGGGTGCTCAGTACTCAGGGTGCTGGGTGCTCAATACTCAGGGTGCTCAGTGCTCAGTACTCAGGGTGCTCAGTGCTCAGTACTCAGGGTTCTCAGTGCTCAGGGTGCTGGGTGCTCAGTGCTCGGGGTGCTGGGTGCTCAGTGCTCAGGGTGCTGGGTGCTCAGTGCTCAGGGTGCTGGGTGCTCAGTGCTCAGGGTGCTTGGTGCTCAGTGCTCAGGTTGCTGGGTGCTCAGTACTCAGGGTGCTGGGTGCTCAGTACTCAGGGTGCTCATTGCTCAGTACTCAGGGTGCTCAGTGCTCAGTACTCAGGGTGCTCAGTGCTCAGGGTGCTGGGTGCTCAGTACTCAGGGTGCTGGGTGCTCAGTGCTCAGGGTGCTCGGTGCTCAGTACATTGGGTGCTCAGTACTCAGGGTGCTGGGTGCTCAGTACTCAGGGTGCTGGGTGCTCAGTGCTCAGGGTGCTCAGTGCTCAGTACATTGGGTGCTCAGTACTCAGGGTGCTGGGTGCTCAGTGCTCAGGGTGCTGGGTGCTCAGTGCTCAGGGTGCTGGGTGCTCAGTGCTCAGGGTGCTGGGTGCTCAGTACTCAGGGTGCTCGGTGCTCAGTACTCAGGGTGCTGGGTGCTCAGTGCTCGGGGTGCTGGGTGCTCAGTACTCAGGGTGCTGGGTGCTCAGTGCTCGGGGTGCTGGGTGCTCAGTGCTCGGTGTGCTCGGTGCTCTGTGCTCGGGGTGCTGGGTGCTCAGTACTCAGGGTGCTGGGTGCTCAGTACTCGGTGTGCTGGGTGCTCAGTACTCAGGGTGCTCGGTGCTCAGTACTCAGGGTGCTAAGTGCTCAGGGTGCTGGGTGCTCAGTGCTCGGGGTGCTGGGTGCTCAGTGCTCAGGGTGCTGGGTGCTCAGTGCTCAGGGTGCTGGGTGCTCAGTGCTCAGGTTGCTGGGTGCTCAGTACTCAGGGTGCTGGGTGCTCAGTACTCAGGGTGCTCATTGCTCAGTACTCCGGGTGCTCAGTGCTCAGTACTCAGGGTGCTCAGTGCTCAGGGTGCTGGGTGCTCAGTACTCAGGGTGCTGGGTGCTCAGTGCTCAGGGTGCTCGGTGCTCAGTACATTGGGTGCTCAGTACTCAGGGTGCTGGGTGCTCAGTACTCAGGGTGCTGGGTGCTCAGTGCTCAGGGTGCTCAGTGCTCAGTACATTGGGTGCTCAGTACTCAGGGTGCTGGGTGCTCAGTGCTCAGGGTGCTGGGTGCTCAGTGCTCAGGGTGCTGGGTGCTCAGTGCTCAGCGTGCTGGGTGCTCAGTACTCAGGGTGCTCGGTGCTCAGTACTCAGGGTGCTGGGTGCTCAGTGCTCGGGGTGCTGGGTGCTCAGTACTCAGGGTGCTGGGTGCTCAGTACTCGGGGTGCTGGGTGCTCAGTGCTCGGTGTGCTCGGTGCTCTGTGCTCGGGGTGCTGGGTGCTCAGTAATCAGGGTGCTGGGTGCTCAGTACTCGGTGTGCTGGGTGCTCAGTACTCAGGGTGCTCGGTGCTCAGTGCTCGGGGTGCTGGATGCTCAGTGCTCAGTACACAGGGTGCTGAGTGCTCAGTGCTCGGGGTGCTGGGTGCTCGGTGCTCAGTACTCAGGGTGCTGGGTGATCAGTGCTCAGGGTGCTGGGTGCTCAGTACTCAGTGTGCTGGGTGCTCAGTACTCAGGGTGCTGGGTGCTCAGTACTCAGGGTGCTCGGTGCTCAGTACTCAGGGTGCTGGGTCCTCAGTGCTCAGGGTGCTGAGTGCTCAGTACTCAGGGTGCTGGGTGCTCAGTACTCGGGGTGCTGGGTGCTCAGTACTCAGGGAGCTGGGTGCTCAGTACTCATTGTGCTGGGTGCTCAGTACTCGGGTGCTGGGTGCTCAGTGCTCAGGGTGCTGGGTGCTCAGTGCTCGGGGTGCTGGGTGCTCAGTGCTGAGTACTCAGGGTGCTGAGTGCTCAGTGCTCGGGGTGCTGGGTGCTCAGTGCTCAGTACTCAGGGTGCTTGGTGCTCAGTGCTCGGGGTGCTGGGTGCTCAGTGCTCAGGGTGCTGGGTGCTCAGTGCTCAGGGTGCTGGGTGCTCAGTGCTCGGGGTGCTGGGTGCTCAGTACTCAGGGTGCTGGGTGCTCAGTGCTCGGGGTGCTGGGTGCTCAGTGCTCGGGGTGCTGGGTGCTCAGTGCTCGGGGTGCTGGGTGCTCAGTGCTCGGGGTGCTTGGTGCTCAGTACTCAGGGTGCTGGGTGCTCAGTGCTCGGGGTGCTCAGTACTCAGGGTGCTGTGTGTTCAGTGCTCAGGGTGCTGGGTGCTCAGTACTCAGGGTGCTCGGTGCTTAGTACTCAGGGTGCTGGGTGCCCAGTGCACGGCGTGCTCGGTGCTCTGTGCTCGGGGTGCTGGGTGCTCAGTACTCAGGGTGCTGGGTGCTCAGTACTCGGTGTGCTGGGTGCTCAGTACACAGGGTGCTCAGTGCTCAGTACTCAGGGTGCTCAGTGCTCAGTACTCAGGGTTCTCAGTGCTCAGGGTGCTGGGTGCTCAGTGCTCGGGGTGCTGGGTGCTCAGTGCTCAGGGTGCTGGGTGCTCAGTGCTCAGGGTGCTGGGTGCTCAGTGCTCAGGGTGCTGGGTGCTCAGTGCTCAGGTTGCTGGGTGCTCAGTACTCAGGGTGCTGGGTGCTCAGTACTCAGTGTGCTCATTGCTCAGTACTCAGGGTGCTCAGTGCTCAGTACTCAGGGTGCTCAGTGCTCAGGGTGCTGGGTGCTCAGTACTCAGGGTGCTGGGTGCTCAGTGCTCAGGGTGCTCGGTGCTCAGTACATTGGGTGCTCAGTACTCAGGGTGCTGGGTGCTCAGTACTCAGGGTGCTGGGTGCTCAGTGCTCAGGGTGCTCAGTGCTCAGTACATTGGGTGCTCAGTACTCAGGGTGCTGGGTGCTCAGTGCTCAGGGTGCTGGGTGCTCAGTGCTCAGGGTGCTGGGTGCTCAGTGCTCAGCGTGCTGGGTGCTCAGTACTCAGGGTGCTCGGTGCTCAGTACTCAGGGTGCTGGGTGCTCAGTGCTCGGGGTGCTGGGTGCTCAGTACTCAGGGTGCTGGGTGCTCAGTGCTCGGGGTGCTGGGTGCTCAGTACTCGGTGTGCTGGGTGCTCAGTACTCAGGGTGCTCGTTGCTCAGTGCTCGGGGTGCTGGGTGCTCAGTGCTCAGTACACAGGGTGCTGAGTGCTCAGTGCTCGGGGTGCTGGGTGCTCGGTGCTCAGTACTCAGGGTGCTGGGTGATCAGTGCTCAGGGTGCTGGGTGCTCAGTACTCAGTGTGCTGGGTGCTCAGTACTCAGGGTGCTGGGTGCTCAGTACTCAGGGTGCTCGGTGCTCAGTACTCAGGGTGCTGGGTCCTCAGTGCTCAGGGTGCTGAGTGCTCAGTACTCAGGGTGCTGGGTGCTCAGTACTCGGGGTGCTGGGTGCTCAGTACTCAGGGAGCTGGGTGCTCAGTACTCATTGTGCTGGGTGCTCAGTACTCCGGTGCTGGGTGCTCAGTGCTCAGGGTGCTGGGTGCTCAGTGCTCGGGGTGCTGGGTGCTCAGTGCTGAGTACTCAGGGTGCTGAGTGCTCAGTGCTCGGGGTGCTGGGTGCTCAGTGCTCAGTACTCAGGGTGCTTGGTGCTCAGTGCTCGGGGTGCTGGGTGCTCAGTGCTCAGGGTGCTGGGTGCTCAGTTCTCAGGGTGCTGGGTGCTCAGTGCTCGGGGTGCTGGGTGCTCAGTACTCAGGGTGCTGGGTGCTCAGTGCTCGGGGTGCTGGGTGCTCAGTGCTCAGGGTGCTCGGTGCTCAGTTCTCAGGGTGCTGGGCGCTCAGTACTCAGGGTGCTGGGTGCTCAGTACACAGGGTGCTCAGTGCTCTGTACTCCGGGTGCTCAGTGCTCAGTACTCAGGGTTCTCAGTGCTCAGGGTGCTGGGAGCTCAGTGCTCGGGGTGCTGGGTGCTCAGTCCTCAGGTTGCTGGGTGCTCAGTGATCAGGGTGCTCGATGCTCAGTGATCAGGGTGCTGGGTGCTCAGTACTCAGGGTGCTGGGTGCTCAGTGCTCGGGGTGCTGGGTGCTCAGTACTCAGGGTGCTGGGTGCTCAGTGCTCAGGGTGCTGGATGCTCAGTGCTCAGGGTGCTCGGTGCTTAGCACTCAGGGTGCTCGGTGCTCGGGGTGCTGGGTGCTCAGTGCTCGGGGTGCTGGGTGCTCAGTGCTCGGGGTGCTGGGTGCTCAGTGCTCGGGATGCTGGGTGCTCAGTGCTCGGGGTGCTGGGTGCTCAGTGCTCGGGGTGCTGGGTGCTCAGTGCTCAGGGTGCTCAGTGCTCAGTACTCAGGGTGCTCAGTGCTCAGTGCTCAGGGTGCTCAGTGCTCAGTACTCAGGGTGCTCAGTGCTCAGTGCTCTGGGTGCTGGTTGCTCAGTGCTCGGGGTGCTCGATGCTCAGTACACAGGTTGCTGGGTGCTCAGTGCTCGGGGTGCTGGGTGCTCAGTACTAAGGGTGCTGGGTGCTCAGGGCTCAGTACTCAGCGTGCTGGGTGCTCAGTGCTCAGAGTGTTGGGTGCTCAGTACTCAGGGTGCTGGGTGCTCAGTGCTCAGTGCTCAGGGTGCTCAGTGCTCAGGGTGCTGGGTGCTCAGGGTGCTGGGTGCTCAGTGCTCGGGGTGCTGGGTGCTCAGTGCTCAGGGTGCTGGGTGCTCAGTGCTTAGTGCTCAGGGTGCTGGGTGCTCAGTGCTCAGTGCTCAGGGTGCTGGGTGTTCAGTACTCACGGTGCTGGGTGCTCAGTACTCAGGGTGCTGGGTGCTCAGTGCTCAGGGTGCTGGGTGCTCAGTGCTCAGGGTGCTGGGTGCTCAGTACTCAGGGTGCTCGTTGCTCAGTGCTCAGGATGCTGGGTGCTCAGTGCGCGGGGTGCTGGGTGTTCAGTACTCAGGGTGCTGGGTGCTCAGTACTCAGGGTGCTGGGTGCTCAGTGCTCAGGGTGCTGAGTGCTCAGTACTCAGGGTGCTGGGTGCTCAGTGCTCAGGGTGCTGGGTGCTCAGTACTCAGGGTGCTGGGTGCTTAGTACTCAGGGTGCTGGGTGCTCAGTGCTCGGGGTGCTGGGTGCTTAGTACTCAGGGTGCTGGGTGCTCAGTGCTCGGGGTGCTGGGTGCTCAGTGCTCGGGGTGTTCGGTGCTCAGTGCTCGGGGTGCTTGGTGCTCAGTAATCAGGGTGCTGGGTGCTCAGTACTCGTTGTGCTGGGTGCTCAGTGCTCAGGGTGCTGGGTGCTCAGTACTCAGGGTGCTCGGTACTCAGTACTCACGGTGCTCAGTGCTCAGTACTCAGCGTGCTGGGTGCTCAGTGCTCAGGGTGCTGGGTGCTCAGTACTCAGGGTGCTGGGTGCTCAGTGCTCAGGGTGCTCAGTGCTCAGTACTCAGGGTGCTCGGTGCTCAGTGCTCAGGGTGCTCAGTGCTCAGTACTCAGGGTGCTCAGTGCTCAGTGCTCAGGGTGCTGGGTGCTCAGTGCTCGGGGTGCTGGGTGCTCAGTGCTCAGGGTGCTGGGTGCTCAGTACTCAGGGTGCTCAGTGCTCATGGTGCTGGGTGCTCAGTGCTCAGTACACAGGGTGCTGAGTGCTCAGTGCTCTGGGTGCTTGGTGCTCCGTGCTCAGTACTCAGGGTGCTGGCTGCTCAGTGCTCAGGGTGCTGGATGCTCAGTACTCAGGGTGCTGGGTGCTCAGTGCTCAGGGTGCTGGGTGCTCAGTACTCAGGGTGCTAGGTGCTCAGTGCTCAGGGTGCTGGGTGCTCAGTACTCAGGGTGCTGGGTCCTCAGTGCTCAGGGTGCTGGGTGCTCAGTGCTCGGGGAGCTCAGTACTCAGGGTGCTGTGTGTTCAGTGCTCAGGGTACTGGGTGCTCAGTACTCAGGGTGCTCGGTGCTTAGTACTCAGGGTGCTAGGTGCTCAGTACTCCAGGTGCTGGGTGCTCAGTGCTCGGGGTGCTCGGTGCTCAGTGCTCAGGGTGCTGGGTGCTCAGTACTCAGGGTGCTCATTGCTCCGGGTCCTGGGTGCTCAGTACACAGGGTGCTGGGTGCTCAATACTCAGGGTGCTCAGTGCTCAGTACTCAGGGTGCTCAGTGCTCAGTACTCAGGGTTCTCAGTGCTCAGGGTGCTGGGTGCTCAGTGCTCGGGGTGCTGGGTGCTCAGTGCTCAGGGTGCTGGGTGCTCAGTGCTCAGGGTGCTGGGTGCTCAGTACTCAGGGTGCTGGGTGCTCAGTGCTCAGGGTGCTCGGTGCTCAGTACATTGGGTGCTCAGTACTCAGGATGCTGGGTGCTCAGTACTCAGGGTGCTGGGTGCTCAGTGCTCAGGGTGCTCAGTGCTCAGTACATTGGGTGCTCAGTACTCAGGGTGCTGGGTGCTCAGTGCTCAGGGTGCTGGGTGCTCAGTGCTCAGCGTGCTGGGTGCTCAGTGCTCAGGGTGCTGGGTGCTCAGTACTCAGGGTGCTCGGTGCTCAGGACTCAGGGTGCTGGGTGCTCAGTGCTCGGGGTGCTGGGTGCTCAGTACTCAGGGTGCTGGGTGCTCAGTGCTCGCGGTGCTGGGTGCTCAGTGCTCGGGGTGCTCGGTGCTCAGTGCTCGGGTTGCTGGGTGCTCAGTACTCAGGGTGCTGGGTTCTCAGTACTCGGTGTGCTGGGTGCTCAGTACTCAGGGTGCTCGGTGCTCAGTGCTCGGGGTGCTGGGTGCTCAGTGCTCAGTACACAGGGTGCTAAGTGCTCAGTGCTCGGGGTGCTGGGTGCTCAGTGCTCAGTACTCAGGGTGCTCGGTGCTCAGTGCTCGGGGTGCTGGGTGCTCAGTGCTCAGTACTCAGGGTGCTGGGTGCTCAGTGCTCGGGGTGCTGGATGCTCAGTACTTAGGGTGCTGGGTGCTCAGTGCTCAGGGTGCCTCGTGCTCAGTACTCAGGGTGCTGGGTGCTCAGTGCTCAGGGTGCTGGGTGCTCAGTACTCAGGGTGCTGGGTCCTCAGTGCTCAGGGTGCTGGGTGCTCATTGCTCGGGGTGCTCAGTACTCAGGGTTCTGTGTGTTCAGTGCTCAGGGTACTGGGTCCTCAGTACTCAGGGTGCTGGGTGCTCAGTACTCATAGTGCTCAGTGCTCAGTACTCGGGGTGCTGGGTGCTCAGTACTCAGGGTGCTGGGTGTTCAGTACTCAGGGTGCTGGGTGCTCAGTACTCAGGGTGCTGGGTGCTCAGTGCTCAGGGTGCTGAGTGTTCAGTACTCAGGGTGCTGGGTGCTCAGTACTCGGGGTGCTGGGTGCTCAGTGCTCAGGGTGCTGGGTGCTCAGTTCTCGGGGTGCTGGGTGCTCAGTGCTCGGGGTGCTCGGTGCTCAGTACTCGGGGTGCTGGGTGCTTAGTACTCAGGGTGCTGGGTGCTCAGTGCTCGGGGTGCTGGGTGCTCAGTGCTCGGGGTGCTCGGTGCTCAGTGCTCGGGGTGCTTGGTGCTCAGTACTCAGGGTGCTGGGTGCTCAGTACTCGTTGTGCTGGGTGCTCAGTGCTCAGGGTGCTGGGTGCTCAGTACTCAGGGTGCTCGGTACTCAGTACTCACGGTGCTCAGTGCTCAGTACTCAGCGTGCGGCGTGCTCAGTGCTCAGGGTGCTGGGTGCTCAGTACTCAGGGTGCTGGGTGCTCAGTGCTCAGGGTGCTCAGTGCTCAGTACTCACTGTGCTCGGTGCTCAGTGCTCAGGGTGCTCAGTGCTCAGTACTCAGGGTGCTCAGTGCTCAGTGCTCAGGGTGCTGGGTGCTCAGTGCTCGGGGTGCTGGGTGCTCAGTGCTCAGGGTGCTGGGTGCTCGGTACTCAGGGTGCTTAGTGCTCAGGGTGCTGGGTGCTCAGTGCTCAGTACACAGGGTGCTGAGTGCTCAGTGCTCTGGGTGCTGGGTGCTCAGTGCTCAGTACTCAGGGTGCTGGCTGCTCAGTGCTCAGGGTGCTGGATGCTCAGTACTCAGGGTGCTGGGTGCTCAGTGCTCAGGGTGCTGGGTGCTCAGTACTCAGGGTGCTGGGTGCTCAGTGCTCAGGGTGCTGGGTGCTCAGTACTCAGGGTGCTGGGTCCTCAGTGCTCAGGGTGCTGGGTGCTCAGTGCTCGGGGAGCTCAGTACTCAGGGTGCTGTGTGTTCAGTGCTCAGGGTACTGGGTGCTCAGTACTCAGGGTGCTCGGTGCTTAGTACTCAGGGTGCTGGGTGCTCAGTACTCCGGGTGCTGGGTGCTCAGTGCTCGGGGTGCTCGGTGCTCAGTGCTCAGGGTGCTGGGAGCTCAGTACTCAGGGTGCTCATTCCTCCGGGTCCTGGGTGCTCAGTACTCAGGGTGCTGGGTGCTCAATACTCAGGGTGCTCAGTGCTCAGTACTCAGGGTGCTCAGTGCTCAGTACTCAGGGTTCTCAGTGCTCAGGGTGCTGGGTGCTCAGTGCTCGGGGTGCTGGGTGCTCAGTGCTCAGGGTGCTGGGTGCTCAGTGCTCAGGGTGCTCGGTGCTCAGTACTCAGGGTGCTGGGTGCTCAGTGCTCAGGGTGCTCGGTGCTCAGTACATTGGGTGCTCAGTACTAAGGGTTCTGGGTGCTCAGTACTCAGGGTGCTGGGTGCTCAGTGCTCAGGGTGCTCAGTGCTCAGTACATTGGGTGCTCAGTACTCAGGGTGCTGGGTGCTCAGTGCTCAGGGTGCTGGGTGCTCAGTGCTCAGGGTGCTGGGTGCTCAGTGCTCAGGGTGCTGGGTGCTCAGTACTCAGGGTGCTCGGTGCTCAGTACTCAGGGTGCTGGGTGCTCAGTGCTCGGGGTGCTGGGTGCTAAGTACTCAGGGTGCTGGGTGCTCAGTGCTCGGGGTGCTGGGTGCTCAGTGCTCGGGGTGCTCGGTGCTCAGTGCTCGGGGTGCTGGGTGCTCAGTACTCAGGGTGCTGGGTGCTCAGTACTCGGTGTGCTGGGTGCTCAATACTCAGGGTGCTCGGTGCTCAGTGCTCGGGGTGCTGGGTGCTCAGTGCTCAGTACACAGGGTGCTGAGTGCTCAGTGCTCGGGGTGCTGGGTGCTCAGTGCTCAGTACTCAGGGTGCTCGGGGCTCAGTGCTCGGGGTGCTGGGTACTCAGTGCTCAGTACACAGGGTGCTTTGTGCTCAGTGCTCGGGGTGCTGGGTGCTCAGTGCTCAGTACTCAGGGTGCTGGGTGCTCAGTGCGAGGGGTGCTGGATGCTCAGTACTTAGGGTGCTGGGTGCTCAGTGCTCAGGGTGCCTCGTGCTCAGTACTCAGGGTGCTGGGTGCTCAGTGCTCAGGGTGCTGGGTGCTCAGTACTCAGGGTGCTGTGTCCTCAGTGCTCAGGGTGCTGGGTGCTCAGTGCTCGGGGTGCTCAGTACTCAGGGTTCTGTGTGTTCAGTGCTCAGGGTACTGGGTGCTCAGTACTCAGGGTGCTGGGTGCTCAGTACTCATAGTGCTCAGTGCTCAGTACTCGGGGTGCTGGGTGCTCAGTACTCAGGGTGCTCAGTGGTCAGTACTCGGGGTGCTGGGTGCTCAGTACTCGGGGTGCTGGGTGCTCAGTGCTCAGGGTGCTGAGTGCTCAGTACTCAGGGTGCTGGGTGCTCAGTGCTCGGGGTGCTCGGTGCTCAGTACTCGGGGTGCTGGTGCTCAGTGCTCAGGGTGCTGGGTGCTCAGTGCTCAGGGTGCTGGGTGCTCAGTGCTCGGGGTGCTCGGTGCTCAGTACTCAGGGTGCTGGGTGCTCAGTACTCAGGGTGCAGGGTGCTCAGTGCTCAGGGTGCTGGGTGCTCAGTACTCAGGGTGCTGGGTGCTCAGTACTCAGGGTGCTAAGAGCTCAGGGTGCTCAGTGCTCGGGGTGCTGAATGCTCAGTGCTCAGTGCACAGGGTGCTGGGTGCTCAGTCCTCGGGGTGCTGGGTGCTCAGTTCTCTGGGTGCTCAGTGCTCAGTACTCAGGGTGCTGTGTGCTCAGTACTCAGGGTGCTGGGTGCTCAGTACTCAGGGAGCTCAGTGCTCGGGGTGCAGTGTGCTCAGTACTCAGGGTG